>NC_043024.1:5946969-5966969 GCF_006345805.1 Octopus sinensis
CTTTTCAGTACCAGTGGGTGGGTGGTGGATGTAATCAACTAGACCCCTCCCTCAAAATACTTCAGGCCCTGTGCCTTTAGTAGAAAGGATTATCATCATCATCATCATCATCATCATCAAGGTGGTGAGCCAGGCAAAATGGTTAGCAACATTTTGTCTGTTTTTACATTCTGAGTTCAAATCCTGCCAAGGTTGACTTCAACTTTGCCTTTCATCCTTTCAGGGTCAGTTACATCCGACTTACACCACACCCCCGAAAATGCTGGCCTTGTGCCGAAATTTGAAATCATCATCATTATCATTATTATTATTAATTAAGGCAGCGAGATAGCAGAATTGTAAGCACGCCTAGTGAAATACTTAGCAGTTATTTCGCCCAAAGTTACATTCTGAGTTCAAATTCCACCGAGGGCAACTATGCCTTTCATTCCTTCGGGGTTGATAAATTAAGTAGCAGTGAAATTCTGGGGTCGATGTAATCGACTAGTCCCCTCCCCCAAAGCTTCGGGCCTTGTGCCTATAATAGAAAGGATTATTATTATTATTTGTAAGGCAGGAAGCTGGCGGAACGGATAGCACACTGGGCGAAATGCTTAGCGGTTATTTCGCCCATTGTTACGTCCCGAGATCAAATTCCGTAGAGGGCGACTTTGCCTTTCATCCTTTCGGAGTCGATAAATTAAGTACTAGTTGAATACTGGGTGGGGGTCGATGTAATCAACTTCCCTACCTCCCCCATAAGTTCAGGCCTTGTGCCTATAGAAGGATTATTATTATTATTATTATTGTTATTATTATCAACGTGGTGAACTGGCAGAACCGTTAACATGGTGGACAAAATACTTAACAGCATTTCATAAATCTTTACATTCTGAGTTCAAATTCCACCGAGGGCGACTTTACCTTTTATCCTTTCAGGGTCAATAAATTAAGTACCAGTTGAGCACTGGGATCACTTTAACTGATTTAACCCCTTCCCCGAAGTTGCTGGCCTTGTGCCAAAATTTGAAACCATTATTATTATTATTATTATTATTATTAAGGCACTGTGCCGGCAGAATTGTTAGCATGCCAGACAAATTGCTTAGTGATATTTCGTCTGCTGTTACATCGTGAGTTCAAATTCTGCCGAGGTCGACTTTACCTTTCATCCTTTCGGGGTCGATAAATTAAGTACCAGTTACGCACTGGGGTCGATGTAATGGACTTAATACCTATGTCTGTCTTTGTTTGTCCCCTCTAATATTCAGCCCCTTGTGGGTAATAAAGAAATAGGTATTTCATCTGCCACTACATTCTGAGTTCAAATTCCACCAAGGTCGACTTTGCCTTTCATCTTTTTGAGGTCGTTAAATTAATTACCAGTCAAGTACTGGAATCGATGTAATCAACTAGCCCCTCCCACCAAATTTCAGGCCTTGTGCCTATAATAGAAAGAATTAATATTATTATTATTATTATTATTATTATTATTATGGTGTGAGCTGGCAGAATCGTTACCACACAGGGTAAAAAAGCTGAGTTCAAATCCCACTGAGGTTGGCTTTGTCTTTGATCCTTTCAGGGGTCCATAAAATAAGTACCAGTTGAGCACTGGGGTCAGTGTAATTCCCTAGTCTCCTTCCCACCAAAATTTCAGGCCTTTACTGCTTCTGCTGCTACTATCACCACTACCATCATCCAAAACAGCAATATCACCATGGCAACAATAGTAAAAATGTCCCACCTCCACCACATCTAGCACTGCCCAGCACTAGCAAGCACTAACACTGTTAGTGATACCAATACTGATACTACTACTACTACCACCATAGACTAACCATAGCAGGATGACAACCACCACCACAACTTTTACTACTACTACTACTACTACTACCACCACCACCACCACCACCACCACGACTAAGATATCACCATGGACTTCTACTACTATTACTACTACTACTATCACACCACCACATCTAAGACACCACCATGGACTACTACTACTACTATCACACCACCACATCTAAGACACCACCATGGACTACTACTACTACTATCACACCACCACATCTAAGACACCACCATGGACTACTACTACTACAATCACAGCACCACCACCACCACCATCAATACAAAAGGAACACTCCCCTATCAGTAACACTATGAACAATAACAACAGCTGCAACCACCACCACCACCACCACCACCACCACCACCACCACCACCACTCACCCTCTTAATAAATAAATAAATAGACACACAGACAGACAGAAGCAATCACATTGTTGGCTGGTGTCAAATTTTGTTAAGAAAACCTCTGGTGGAATCTAGTTGGCAGCAAGATGGTGGTTGTGGTGATAGTGGTGGTGGTGTGTGTATTGTCAGGATGAGGATAAAGTGACAGAGACCACCCTTAATCTACCCAGCATCAACAAAAGAACCACTCAAGAATCACTAAATTCATTTTTGTCATCTTTTCTCCTTTTACTTGTTTCAGTCATTATTCTACGGCCATGCTGGGGCACCACACGGAAGAACAATTAGTCAAATAGAGTGACCCTCATACTCTTTACTCTTTACTCTTTTACTTGTTTCAGTCATTTGACTGCGGCCATGCTGGAGCACCACCTTTAGTCGAGCAACTCGACCCCGGGACTTATTCTTTGTAAGCCCAGTACTTATTCTATCGGTCTCTTTTGCCGAACTGCTAGGTGACGGGGACATAAACACACCAGCATCGGTTGTCAAGCAATGCTAGGGGGACAAACACAGACACACTAACACACACACGCATATATATATATATATATATATATATATATACATATACGACGGGCTTCTTTCAGTTTCCGTCTACCAAATCCACTCACAAGGCTTTGGTCAGCCCAAGGCTATAGTGGAAGACACTTGCCCAAGGTGCCACGCAGTGGGACTGAACCCGGAACCATGTGGTTGGTAAGCAAGCTACTTACCACACAGCCACTCATGCTTATTTTTCTTTTTTTTTTAAAGCCTGGTACTAATTCTACTGGTCTCATTTTGCCAAACTGCTAAGTCTCGGGGACATAAACACACTAACACCAGTTGTCAAGCAGTGGTGGGGGACAAACAGACACAAAGACACATGCACACACACATCAGGCTTCTTTCAGTTTCTTATTTCTTTATTGCCCACAAGGGGCTAAACACAGAGGGGACAAACAAGGACAGACAAAGGGATTAAGTTGATTACATTGACCCTAGTGTGTAACTAGTACTTAATTTATCGACTCCGAGAGGACAAAAGGCTAAGTCAACCTCGGCCGAATTTGAACTCAGAACGTAACGGCAGACGAAATACCGCTAAGCATTTCACCCGGCGTGCTAACGTTTCTGCCAACTTGCCGCCTTTCAGTTTCCATTTTAGTTTCTGTCTACCAAATCCACTCACAAGGCTATGGAAAAAGGCACCCAAGGTACCACATGATGGGACTGAACCTGGAACCACATACTTGGGAAGCAAGCTTCTTACCACATAGCCACACCTCATTGATTCCTTTATTTGATTCCTAGCAAGAACTGTGGGAAGTAAATTTAGAAAGTATGGTAATTAGGGTTAGGGTTGAGGCGCAGGAGTGTAGGCGCAGGAGTGGCTGTGTGGTAAGTAGCTTGTTTACCAACCACATGGTTCCAGGTTCAGTCCCACTGCGTAGCACCTTAGGCAAGTGTCTTCTACTATAGCCCCGGGCCGACCAAAGCCTTGTGAGTGAATTTGGTAGACGGAAACTGAAAGAAGCCCGTCGTATATATGTATATATATGTGTGCGTGTATGTTTGTGTGTCTGTGTTTGTCCCCCTAGTATTGCTTGACAACCGATGCTGGTGTGTTTATGTCCCCGTAACTTAGCGGTTCGGCAAAAGAGACCGATAGAATAAGTACTGGGCTTACAAAGAATAAGTCCCGAGGTCAAGTTGCTCGATTAAAGGCGGTGCTCCGGCATGGCTGTAGTCAAAATGACTGAAACAAGTAAAAAGAGAAAAATAAAAAAGAGAATTATTCACTAAGACAAAGGTGAAGGGTGTTCCGAGTATGAATATTAGGTAGACTGTAACTAATTATAGAGTTTGATGATCAGACTATCCGGATCAATCAAAATGCTTAAATATTGAATGGTTTCTATGGTTACATGAGTACATAGCACCCGAGAACTTATTCAATAATGTAGAGTTATATTGATAGAGAATGTTTATAGATTCTTTAATACATAATTTACATCTACAGGTAACTGTATTATACGGAGGGACTTCTGCTATTATAGCTCAAGATGATGAATATTGTATATTCTTTGACTTAAGTTCGTGTTTATATTTGTGGCCAGTGATGTGAATTTATATTTTAAGTTAGTAAAAGAATTCAAATGAGCCCTATGGTGACACTTAAAATCAATAGTACTTCCTGTGTAAGCCCTTACCCTCTGTGTGGCAGATATCTCTACACAGCACCTATAAACTACATGTTTGCCAAAGCCTTGTGAGTGGACTTGGTAGACAGAAACTGAAAGAAGCCCATCGTATATATGTATATATATATATATGTGTGTGTGTTTGTTTGTCTGTGTGTCTGTGCTTGTCCCCCTCAACATTGCTTGACAACCGAAGCTGGTGTGTTTATGTCCCCATAACTTAGCGGTTCAGCAAAAGAGACCGATAGAATAAGTACTAGATTTACAAAGAATAAGTTGAGTTGCTTGACTAAAGGCGGTGCTCCAGCATGGCCACAGTCAAAATGACTGAAACAAGTAAAAGAGTAATCTTGTCTTTTGGAGATATTAGAGTTTGTGATTTAAGGGAGAGTGTTGTTATTTCTAGCAGGTCAAGCAACCAGGATGTTGCTGCTTTGGTTCTTGTTGTGACTAACAAGGTTGGTGTTGGTGATAGAGAGGGAGGGTGGGACTAAGGTTGGGGTTGGAGGAGGAGATAGAGGAGGAGGAGGACAGAAAATAGGGAGGTGCAGTTGGGGGGGATAGAGGGAGGTAAGTGAAGATAAAGAGAGAAGAGGAGGGAGAGGGAGAGTAGAATTGAGAGAGGAAGGTAGAAGGGCAAGAAGGATGGAGATGGGGAGAGGAGAGAGGAGGCAGAGAGAGAGAGAGGAATGAGCAAGGTAAAGAGGTGAAGGAGGGAGAAGAGACAAAGAGAGGGAAGGAAAAAGAGAAAGAGGCAGGGGAGAGAGGGAGAAGTCATGTTGTGTGAGGGAAAGTGTGAGGGGGAGTGTGGGTAGGGGAAAGAGGAAATGAGATGAGAAGGAAAAAAGGAAGATAAAGAGAGTATGAGAGAAAGAGAGAGCGTGTGCAGGAGGGAGGGGAGGGGAAAGAGAGAGAAGAGAATGTGTGTGTGCAAGAATAGATTGGAAGAAAGAAGAAAAACAAAAGAGAGAAAGAGATGGAGAAAATGGAGAGAGAGAGAGAGAGAGAGAGAATGTAGGTGGGCAGGAGGAGAGGGGAAAATAAATACAGATGAAGAGAGAGTGTGAGTGTGTGTGCAAGAGAGAGAGAGAGAGAGAAAGAAAGAAAAGCAGAGAGAGAGAGAAAGAAAAGCAGAGAGAGAAAGAGAAGCAGAGAGAGAGAGAGAGAAAGAGAAGCAGAGAGAGAGAGAGAGAGAGAGAGAGAGAAAGAGAAGCAGAGAGAGAGAGAGACAGACAGACAGAGAATGTAGGTGGGCAGGAGGAGAGGGGAAAAAAATAAACACAGATGAAGAGAGAGTGTGAGTGTGTGTGCAAGAGAGAGAGAGAGAGAGAATGTGTGTGTGTTGAGGATAGTATTTAGTCTGCAGTTAGGAAATGGAGACCAATCAGAAAAGAAAAAGAAAGAAAAAGAAGAAAAGAAAAACAACATTTAATTAATAGAGTTTTAATAAAATGTAATCAAAGAATAATAGAGTTTTATAGGAAAGTAGTTCCTGTGTTGTTAATTAAAGAGAGAACGGGATCTGGAAAGTGGAAGGTGGATTGTGCAGCATGAGGTATCAAAGCTGAGATCTCTCTTTAGACAATGGTAAAAGAGGAGAAGGAAGAGGGTGGGAAGAAATAACAAAGAAAGAGACGGAGGAGGAGGAGGGGACAAATGGGAGGGACAAAGCCTCACTCATTTGAAAATTATCAATCAATAAAATCAGATTTGCTGGGGTTTTTTGTGGGGGTTTTTTCTCTTTTGTTTTTCAATTCAATTGTTTGATAGAAAACTGGCTTCCTCTCCCAACCCCTACCACAACAATAATAATAATAATGATAATAATAATGATGATAATAATATATAATAATAATAATGATAATAATAATAATAATAATAATAATAATAATCATGATAATAATAATAATAATAATAATAATAAATAATAATAATATAATGATAATAATAAATAATAATAATAATAATAATAATAATAATCATGATAATAATAATAATAATAATATAATAATAATAATAATAATGATGATAATAATAATAATAATAATAATAAATAATAATAATCATGATAATAATAATAATAATAATAATAAATAATAATAATAATAATGATAATAATAATGATGATAATAATAATAATAATAATAATATAATAATAATAATAATAATCATGATAATAATAATAATAATAATAATAATGATGATAATAATAATAATGATAATAATAATAATAATAATAATAATGATAATAATAATGATGATAATAATAATAAATAATAATAATAATAATAATAATAATAATAAATAATAATAATCATGATAATAATAATAATAATAATAATAATAATAATAATAATAATAATGATAATAATAATGATGATAATAATAATAATAATAATAATAAATAATAATAATAATGATAATAATAATAAATAATAATAATAATAATAATAATAATAATAAATAATAATAATGATAATAATAATGATGATAATAATAATGATAATAATAATAATAATAATAATAATAATAATAATAATACTAAAAAAACCTGTAGACTGAGCTAATTCGAAGTGTTATCACGTACATTGTTTTGTCTTGGTATGAGAGATGGGCTGCAGCAAATATTCTGCTCAATTCCACAGATTTGCTTGCCAGTTGTTTGACCTTAACCAGTTGATCATGTCCCTTAGTGGCTGACGATATGTGCATCTCTGATCACGAGCAGAAGTAGTGGGGGAGCATCATAGCCATGTGTTGAGAGGGATTCTTTGGGGTTTGAATAATTCACCTCTGGAAACATGGGTGTTTTGTTCATTATCTTTAAACAAACCTTATATGATAATAATAATGATAATAATAATGATAATAATAATAATTATTATTATTATTACTAAAAAACCTGTAGACTAAGCTGATTGGAAGTGTTATCATTCATGCCTGATCGTTACCAGCTTCACCTTACTGGCACTTGTGCTGGTGGCATGTGAAAAAAAGACATTTGAGCGAGGTTGTTGCCAGTGCCACTGGACTGGCTCCTGTGCAGGTGGCACATAAAAAACACCATTTGAGTATAGCTGTTGCCAGTACTGGCAGACTGGCCCTCATGCCGGTGGCACATAAAAGCAGCCACTACACTCTCAGAGTGGTTGGCATTAGGAAGGGCATCTAGCTGTAGAAACTATGCCAGGTCAGATTGGGGCCTGGTGCAGCCATCTGGTTCGCCAGTCCTCAGTCAAATCATCCAACCTATGCTAGCATGGAAAGTGAATGTTAAACGATGATGATGTATGTATTGGTATGTATTGCAAGAAACAGCTGGGTTTTTTTCTCTAACATTTTTCCATAGTTCAACCTACACAAGTTAATGTGTAAAAAATAAATTTGGAATTTTGAAAGAAGTTTCTATAAAACTAGATTTTAAACATGGAATGGCTTTGAGGGTTCACCAGAATAAAATAGTGGTAAAAGAGGGTCAATGCAAGCAAAATAGTAAACTGGGGACCTACAGCAGTATTTTAAGGGTCCCTGAAAAAATTTCGCTTTTGGTGTATGTATTGGTTATGTATTGAAAGAAACAGCTGGGTTTCTTTCTCTGATATTTTACACAGTACAAAGTACACAAGTGAATGAGTGAGAAACAAAACAGGGATTTTGAAAGAAGTTTCTATAAAACTAGTTTTTAAGCATTGAATGGCTATAGCAGGGTCCACCAGAATAGAATAGTAATCAAAGGGGTCCATAGATAAAAAAAAAAAAATTATTGAGAACAGGCGCAGGAGTGGCTGTGTGGTAAGTAGCTTGTTACCAACCACATGGTTCCAGGTTCAGTCCCACTGTGTGGCACCTTCGGCAAGTGTTTTCTACTATAGCCTCAGGCCAACCAAAGCTTTGTGAGTGGATTTGGTAGATGGAAACTGAAAGAAGCCCGTCATACATATGTGTATATATATATATATGTGTGTGTGTGTATATGTTTGTGCGTCTGTGTTAGTCCCCCAACATTGCTTGGCAACCGATGCTGATGTGTTTATGTCCCCGTAACTTAGCAGTTCGGTAAAAGGAGCCCGATAGAATAAGTACTAGGCTTACAATGGATAAGTCCTGGGGTCGATTTGCTCGACTAAAGGCGGTGCTCCAGCATGGCCGCAGTCAAATGACTGAAACAAGTAAAAGAGTAAAATAGTAGTACAAACTAAACAAGTTAATGTGTGAGAAACCAAATAGGGATTTTGAAATAAGTTACTATAAAACTAGTTTTTAAGCATTGAATGGCTATAGCAGGGTCCACCAGAATAAAATACTAATTAAAGGGGTCCATAGATAAAAAAAAAATTATTGTGAACTCCTGACTTCGATGGAAGGAAGGCATGATGATGCATAGAAAATGGACAGGAACACAGAGTGGATTTTTAGCTGTGACTCACAGGTGGACACTTGACTGGTTCCACCATTACCTAGCTACATGGATGAAGATCAAGTCAGGAGTGACACACAGACATCTTCATCTTCCCATCCCTCCTCTCCTCCATCCCCAGTGAATGTATGAGTCAATGAAAGAGCCTCAATATGGTCACTTAACAGGACTAGAAATAGCAGCAAAAGTCTTCTACAAATCACATTACAAAAAAAAGGCATAGTACATTATATAATGTAGTCTTAGGTACATCATGCCTGAAAAACAAAAATTAAAAGAAAATGAAACAGCAAAGACCGGACAGACAAGGATGGAATACCTACAATCAGAAGTCTACTTGATCAAGTCTGACCCGGGGCTAAACAATAACGCATCAGTCAACAAGAGCATCTCTGCATGGACACTCTTTCTGCTAGAAATACCAGCAAAGATCCCCTTCAGCTCACATTCAGCAATCTTACATTCAATGATGTAGTCCTAGACACTCACCTCCCATGTAGATGAGATGGTCATGATTAGAGTGTCTTTAGTGATACTGTTGTTGTTGTTTAACCAGGGGTTAAACAAGGACAATATGGGAACTTTAGGAATAGCAATATGGATGGATATAAAGGGATTAGTCATAGGGTCCACCTCCCTTTCTTTCCCTTTCTGTATACACATATATACGTAAGTGCAAATGTGACTGTGGTAAGAGGCTTGTTTCTCAATGACATGGTTCCATGTTCAGTCCCACTGTGTGTGTGTGTCATTGTGTTTGTTTGTCCCCTGCCACCATTTGACAACCAGTGTTGGTATGTTTACATCCCTATAACTTAGCAGTTCAGCCAAAAAATATTGATAGAATAAAGCAGAAGGTTTAAAAACGAAGAATTAAGGTCGATTCATTCAATTAAAAATTCTTAAAGGTAGTGCCCCAGCATAGCCACAGTCTAATGACTGAAACAAGCCCCAAAAATATATGTGTGTGTGTGTGTGTGTGTGTGTGTGTGTGTGTGTGTGTGTGCCAGTGGCACATAAAAACACCTTTGGCGTTTGGAAGGGCATCCAGCCATAGAAAGCCATGCTAAATCAGACTGGAGCCTGGCGCAGCCTTCCAGCATGTCAGCCTAGTCAAACCGTCCAACCCATGCCAGCATGGACAACAGACGTTAAATGATGATGTGTATGTGTGTGTGTATGTATGTGTATACATCAGTGCTTTTCAAACTTTTTGCTGGAGTGGAACCCCAAGGAAACATTCCACTGGCTCGAGGAACCCTTGTGCAATAATTTAATTGTCTTATGCACACATATCTGCACAGGAGAATTAAAATTACTGCCGATTTTAGCAGTTTTGTAACTTCTTGCGGAACCCCTGGACTGTACTGGCGGAACGCTAAGGTTCCGAGGAACCCTGGTTGAAAACCACTGGTATATATATGTATATGTGTGTGTGTGTGTGTGTATGAATATGTATGTGCATGTGTATATCTATCTATGTCTATATATATATATATATATATATATATATATATATATATATATGGAGAGAGAGAGAGAGAGAGAGAGAGGGGGGTGAGAGAGAGAGAGCAAAATGAATGGATAGAGAAATGGATGGATATATATATTATAGACAGAGAGAGAGGGGTAGAGAGAGAGAAATAGAGAGAAGGAGAGAAAGAGAGAGAGAAGCGTGATGAGAAAGGTGCATCTGACATGCAAGTAAAAGCTGTGAGAATGAACGGTAAGGGAAGGGTGCTGCCCCTCCATCAGTGTTGGCAGATGGAATGGGGCCAAAAATGAGTGAATGTGTGTTGGTGGAAAGTAGGGGTGAGTTGGGGTGGGGGAAGGGGGTTGGGGTGGGGGAAAATGTGAGCAGGGATGTGGGGGTGGTGGAGGAGGGGGTATGAGGAAGAACACCACCATGAGGGAGGAGGAGGAGAGAGGAGTTAGGAGGAGGGGAAAGATGGAAGTGAAAGAAAAAGATGGAGATGGAAGGAGGAGGAGGAGGAGAAAAAAAGAGAAAAATAAAAGAAAGAAGGAAAGGAAAAAGGAGGAGGAAGAAGAAGAAAGGATAAGAAATAAGAAAAAAGAAAAGAAAGCAGAAAAAGGGAGAAGAAAAAAGAGAAGATAGAAAGAAGAGGGAAAAAATGAAGGAAAGGAAAAATAAGGTGAAGAGAGAAAGAAAGAGGGGGAAGAGGATTAATCTGGTGATGAGACTATTTTTGTTTTTCTTGTTTTTTTTTTTCAAATGGAGTCAGCTGGAAAAGTAATAAACAGCCCCTCCCCTCCAAATTAGTTCCACACACCCACACACAGACCCTGACATGCAGGGGCCAAGCAATTGGTGCAAGCAGCTGAGTGCAAACAGAGAAATGCTTGGAGGCAATTTATGAAATAACTGTAATGCCTCTTCAGTTGATATACAGGCTGAAGTGTGTGTGTGTGTGTGTGTGTATAGTGTGTGTGTGTGTCTGGTGTGTGTGTCTGGTGTGTGTGTGTGTATGTATGTATGTGCGTGTATGGATGTATATGTGTGTGTATGGATGTATGTGGGTATATATGGATGTGTGTGTGTATATGGATGTGTGTGTGTGTTAATGGATGTATGTGTGTTAATGGATGTATATGTGTGTATATGGATGCACGTGTATATAGATGTATATGTGCGTGTATGGATGTGAGTACATACGTACTTGCTTCTCAGTGTGTGCTTGTGTGTGTGTTACCTTACATCTGCATATACTTGACCATGTGTGTGTGTGTGTCTTTATATCAGTCCGTGATCCCCTCTGTGTGTGTGTGTGTCTTTATATCAGTCCGTGATCCCCTCTGTGTGTGTGTGTGTCTTTATATCAGTCCGTGATCCCCTCTGTGTGTGTGTGTGTCTTTATATCAGTCCGTGATCCCCTCTGTGTGTGTGTGTGTCTTTATATCAGTCCGTGATCCCCTCTGTGTGTGTGTGTGTCTTTATATCAGTCCGTGATCCCCTCTGTGTGTGTGTGTGTCTTTATATCAGTCCGTGATCCCCTCTGTGTGTGTGTGTGTCTTTATATCAGTCCGTGATCCCCTCTGTGTGTGTGTGTGTCTTTATATCAGTACGTGATCCCCTCTGTGTGTGTGTGTGTCTTTTAAATTAACATGTGCTTGCCTATTTTTTAAGAGTGTGCATGTGTTCATATATCTGCATGTACTTGCTTCTGTGTGTGTATGTGTGTGTGCGTGTGTCCCCTAATATCTACAGTTGTTTGCCTCTATGCGTGTGTGTTGCCTGGGCTTGCCTCTCCCTGTATGTGTGTATAGAGGGGGTTATGTTGGGGAGGGCTAATGTAAAGCATCCCTTTTTTTCCAGTCTCCATAAAAATGAGACCCCAGACACAGAAGTAGTTTTAATTGCTACATACCCCACAACACTTTACATACTCGGGTACAGGGTATAACTAGGATATATACATACATATATATATATAATATATATATATATATATAGGCATAGGAGTGGCTGTGTGGTAAGTACCTTGCTTATGAACCACATGGTTCCGGGTTCAGTCCTACTGCGTGGCACCTTGGGCAAGTGTCTTCTACTATAGCCTCGGGCCGACCAAAGCCTTGTGAGTGGATTTGGTGGACGGAAACTGAAAGAAGCCCGTCGTATATATGTATATATATATATATATATATATATATATTATATATATATATATATATATATATATATATATATATATATATGTATGTGTGTGTGTGTATATGTTTGTGTGTCTGTGCTTGTTCCCCCGGCATCACTTGACAACCGATGCTGGTGTGTTTACGTCCCCGTTACTTAGCAGTTCGGCAAAAGAGACCGATAGAATAAGTACTAGGCTTACAAAGAATAAGTCCTGGGGTCGATTTGCTAGACTAAAAAAAAAAAGGCGGTGCTCCAGCATGGCCACAATCAAATGACTGAAAAGAGTAAAAGAGTAAGAGTATAATCACACTGTATTTTAGGGTAATGCCAGTGGGTACCTGGAGAGAAATAGCTAATGGAAAATTGTTGTGTATTTTAAGGGAGTCATGTTATAAAATACAGGTTTGTATTTCAAATTTAATAAACAATAAAGTATGTGTACAATTGCACAAACACACACACATATATATAAACACACGCAAAGACCCATGCATACATATATCTTACATATATGCACAAATGCACACACACACACACACATATATACACATAAATACATGTATATACATTTACACATGTACACACATATATAGATACGTGTAAACACACATAAACATACTCACATACATACATAAACATGTGCACACACATACATATATATATATATATACACACACATATATATATATATACACACACATACGTACACACATATACATGCACATACATATACATACACACACATACATATACATACATACACACACACACATACATATACATACATACACACACACACGGGGGGTTGTGAAACTTCAGTCGACTAAATGACTCCGAAATAAACAAATGAGACACTCTGCTAATTAGTTAATTAATATTTGTACTTCCTCATCTATTTTGTATGCTTTTTCTTACATGTATCATCATCATCACCATTTAACGTCCACCTTCCATGCTGGCATGGGTGGGACGGTTTGACAGGAGCCGGCCAGGCAGAAGCCTCCTGCACCAGACTTCTGCGACTGTTTTGGCAGGATCTTTACTGCTGGACGCCCTTCCAAGTGCCCAGCATATCACAGTGTGGACTGGATTAGATTCAATTAATTTTGGCTCTGCCTCATTGTATTGAGCACTCTCTCTCTCTTTCACTCACACAATATATGTATGATAGATGCAGGTGTGGCTGAGTGGTAAGTAGTTTGCTTCCCAACCACAATGATCTGGGTTCAATCCCACTGCATGGCAACTTGGGGAAGTGTCTCCAACTATAGCTTAGGCCAGACCAAAGTCTTCTGAGCAGTTTCGGTAAATGGAAATTGAAAGAAGCTCATTGTATGTATGTGTGTGTGTGTCTGTCCCCTACAACTGGGGTTTCACAACCAGTATTGGTGTTTACATCACCATAACTTAGTTTGACAAAAAGAGATGGATAGGATAAATACCAGGCTTTAAAAAACAAGTCCTGGTGTTGATTTATTAGATTAAAACCCCAGCATGGCCACAGTCTAGTCAAATGATTGAAATAAGTAAAAAATAAATGCACAAATCATTTTAACACATTTATTTTTTACAGAATTCCTGATAATATTTAATTGGAAAAAAGATTTTTTTTAAAGCATCAAATGGCTGTGAGGATCCAGTGGAGTAGACCAAGAATCAAAGGTAAAGAAGGGTTGAGAACAACTATTCTCACCTCTTATGATGTGGTACAAAACTACTTCTTCAATACTCTTATGTCTTGCATGTCACTTGGTGACCTCACTGATGCTGGTGCCATGTAAAAAGCACCCAGTACATTCTATAAAGTGATTGGTGTTAGGAAGGACATCAAGCTGTAGAAACGATGTAAAATCAACCAGGTAGAGCTTAGCACAGTCTGCTAATTTGCCAGTTACAGTTGAACAGTCCAACCCATACCTGCACGGAAGACAGATGTTAAATTTTCTACAGCTGGGTACCCTTGCTGTCATAAACCCTCACCTGTTGTCATGCAAAATTACAATTTCCCCATGGACAGACATGTTTTTCACAGAAGAATGGAAACAAACAAGATGTTTTGTATGAGAGAGCCATTTAAAATTATGATAGTAGAGCAGAAAACATTCACCCTGGGTGTTGTGCAATGGGATGGAACCAGAAACTATGCAATTGGGAACAAAATTTCTTAACCACACAGCCACGCCTTCTAAAACACTCACACAATGTGTGTGTGTGTGTGTGTGTGTGTGTGTGTGTGTGTGTGTGTGTGTGTGTGTGTAAGTATTTGTAATGGTATGTGCGTTAATAGACTCAGACTGAAAATATTTTCAAGTTTTGCCAGTTTGGATGTGCCAGTATGTGTGGGCGGGGGGAGGGGTCAGCTTAAATTCTCAGAGGTAGATTAACTAAATAAATGGGTGAGTGGGAGTGTGTGTGGGTGAGAGGGAGAGAGGGTGACAGGTGGGGGGAGAGAGAGAGATGAGAAGAGAGGTGGGGAGGAGATGAGTGAGGAGGAGAGAGGTGGGAGAGAGAGGTGAGATAGAGAAGTGGGAGAGAGAGGTAGGAAGGAGAGAGAGGTGGGAGTGGGAGAGAGAGGTGGGAGAGAGAGAAGTGGGAGAGATGAGGGGGAGGAAGAAGGGAGAGGGGGGGTGGGGGAAGAGAGGTGGGGTGAAAGAGAAGTTGGGGATGGAGAGAGAGTGTGGAGAGAGGTAACGAGGGGAAAGGTGGGGGAGGGAGAGAATGTGGGGAGAGAGGTGAGGGAAGGGGAGGGCGGGGAGTGAGAGAGAGAGGTGGGGGAGAGGGAAGAGGAAGAAAACTGGAATGAATGAATGAATGAATGAGAGAGAAAGACATGGAATGAAGAATAGTAAATGGGAAAGAAATATTGAGAATGAAAGAGTGAAGGAGAAGAAAGGAGAGAAAGGGATTGAGAGTAAGAAGTATGTCTCATGTGACCCACTTCTCAAAAATGGTTACCCATGCCCGCTGTAAGGTTACTCAGCCTGCTAAAAATAGCAACCAAATCTCCTTCAACTGTAACATTACCTCATTAAAAAAAAAACCAAAATGAAATCTGCATTCAACAATGTACGGTCAACTTGAATATACAGAAAGTCAGGAGGGCCACATTTGGAATGTTTTTAATCATAGGTCAGCTGGGTTTAGACTGACCCTGGGTTTAAAAAAAAACAGGTATAGGAGTGGCTGTGTGGTAAATAGCTTGCTTACGAACCACATGGTTCTTGGTTCAGTCCCACTGCGTGGCACCTTGGGCAAGTGTCTTCTACTATAGCCTCGGGCCGACCAATGCCTTGTGAGTGGATTTGGTAGACGGAAACTGAAAGAATCCCTTCGTATATGTGTATATATGTGTGTGTGTGTGTGTGTGTGTTGTCCCCCCCAACATCGCTTGACAACTGATGCTCGTGTGTTTACGTCCTCGTAACTTAGCGGTTCGGCAAAAGAGACCAATAGAATAAGTACTAGGCTTACAAAGAATAAGTCCTGGGATCGATTTGCTTGACTAAAGGTGGTGCTCCAGCATGGCCACAGTCAAATAACTGAAACAAGTAAAAGAGTGAAAGAGAGTAAAGAGAAATACCATCAATAATGCCAGCATCAAAATCCTTATGTGGTGTCTCGGTCTGCTAAAAATAGCAGCCAAATCTACTTCAAATTACGTACCGATGTGTTAAGAAATATAATGGACTAATTTAACATTAGGGAGGATCACGTTTAGAATGTCTCTGATCATAAGACTGCTGGATCTAGGTAGACCTGGGGCTAAAGAGAAACAGCAACACTGCCAATGGCAAGCCTATCAACACCGTTACCACAACTGAGGATTTTGGGTTGACTTGCTCAGAAATGTTCAAGAAATGATTGCAGCTGAAATGGTTCGACTGAAAACTGGGTCATATGATCTTGCCAAGACCTGGTGCCTTTATGCTTACATCTAATGGTCATTACTAAGATATTACGACCAGCTTTCTCTCTTTTACTTGTTTCAGTCATTTGACTGCGGCCATGCTGGAGCACCGCCTTTAATCGACCAACTCGACCCCGGGACTTATTCTTTTGTAAGCCCAGTACTTATTCTATCGGTCTCTTTTGCCGAACCGCCACGTAACGGGGACATAAACACACCAGCATCGGTTGTCAAGCAATGCTATGGGGACAAACACAGACACACAAACACACACATGCATATATATATACATATATACGACGGGCTTCTTTCAGTTTCCGTCTACCAAATCCACTCACAAGGCTTTGGTCGGCCCGAGGCTATAGAAGACATTTGCCCAAGGTACCACGCAGTGGGACTGAACCCGGAACCATGTGGTTGGTAAACAAGCTACTAACCACACAGCCGTTCCTGCGCCTATGCTAACAAGCATACTAACAAGTAATACATACTAAGCTTTCAATAACTGTTTGAGATGTCTATGTAGTCGCAAGCAAACAAGCTATTTCTTGGGCTCAGGACCCTCGACCTTGTTGTGATGAGGGAGAGTGGGGAGTAAGAGAGGGGGAGAAGAGATAAGGAAAAGAGAGAGGGGGTAAGTGTAACCAGTACTCAACACTGGTACAACCCATCAGTGCCCAACCTGTGGCAGAACCTTCCAAGCACACGTTGGACTGATTGGCCACAGCTAGACACACTGTGTTCTGTTTTCTCCCATGCGATGTCCTGGGTCCTCATCCACAACAACACATGAACTAATGACAGGCTGGAGCAACAGCAAAGGAAGTCCCTTGTACAAGAACACAGCACACCACCCAGATCAAGAATTGAACCTCCGACATTAATACAATGAGCTGGGCACTCCAAACCACAAAGCCACGAGCCTTCATGATACTGACATTTAACAGCAGACATTAACCAGCAGCTTAACTGTCAAATTGCAGGTATGGCTGCCGACCTCTCACATTTCAGACTGCTTTCTCTCTTGTAACCTTATAATTACCCTTTTAGTGGTTATCACTTAGTACTTCTACATACACACTCGTGCTCACACATACATACATGCACATACACAGACGTACACACACGTAGGCACACATACACACACTCACAAATACTTACACACGCACACATATGTATTTTATTAACAGCTGACGCTTCTTGATTTGTAAGTATAATGGTTCACATTTCTGATTATTCAAACAACTTATAAATGTGGTTGGTAAACAAGATACTTACCATACAGCCACTCCTGTGCCTAGATTAGATCAAGATTAGATCGACCCCAGTACACAAATGGTGCTTAACTTATCAACCCCAAAAGAGTGAAAGGTAAAGTTGACCTCAGTGAAATTTGAACTCAGAATGTAAAGACATGAAATACCGCTAAGCATTTCGTCCGGTGTGCTAACGTTTCTGCCAGCTCGTTGCCTTACCTTGTATATTCTTTTCTACTCTAGGCACAGGACCCGAAATTTTGGGGGAGGGGACCAGGTGATTAGATCAACCCCAGTATGCAACTGGTGCTTAATTTATCGACCCCAAAAGGATGAAAGGCAAAGTTGACCTTGGCGGAATTTGAACTCAGAACAAAGACAGATGAAATACTGCTAATCATTTCACCCAGCATGCTAACAACTCTGTCAGTTCATTGCCTTGGTCATAGAGAGATATTACATTGCTTAGAAAAAGGTGAGAGTTGGTGATGAGAAAAAAATCTGCCTCATCAGATTCTGTCCAACCCATGCAAGCATAGAAAAGTGGATGTTAAAATGATGACAATGATGACAGCATAGAACACACATTTGAAACCAGCTCCCTGCAAGCAGGCATCCTTGAAATTCCTACATTTCCTCCAGTGGTTCCTAACCTAACTCTATTCACCCGTTTCGTTTGGCAACATGGCTGAGAGAGAAAATTAAAAGAAGAAAAGTACCTTAGGGGGGAGCAGTCGCTAAACTAAATATAAATGCAGTGACGGGGGGGAAAGGGTGGGGTGGGGGCGTGTGCATTGGGGGTGCCTCACACATATGTAAATATTATATAAACCAGTTAAAACGCTCCTTTCAACTCTCCTATATTTATATTTCATATGCGGAACCCTACAGTTTCACTCGCCTCGCTGCTTCTAGCTCCTGTTTCCTGACAAACTCTGCAGCAAATATTTTTATAATTTAATGGTTTCATTTCAACGAGGGAGGCCTCTACATGATCCCTTGACCTGTTAGAAGTAACAGCTAAATTTAGCATGAGTAACGCTTTGCTGTTTTACAAGTGGAATGAAGGCCGAATTGTTTGGTCGTAAACCAGTGTTTCTCAACCCGTTTTTTTTTTATGGAACCCTTTTGACCCCTATTTCTTGATACCTATTTTTTGCTTATGGAATCCTTTGACCCCTATTCTTTTTATCCCTACTTTATTCTACTGGACCCTCATAACAATTCAATGTTTAAATAAAATCCTGTTATATTTTTAACGATTTAATTTTATTAGGACTTTATTTTTTTACTTGTTTCAGTCATTAGACTGTGGCCATGCTGGGGCACCAACTTCTTGAAGGATTTTAAACTGAACAAATCCAACTAACCACTTTTATTTTGAAACCCGCTACTCATTCTGTTGGTCTCTTGTGCTGAACTGCTAGGTTATGAGGATGTAAACATACCAACAGCGTGAAGAGGTGGTGGGGGACACACAAACACACACACATCTATACATATACATACATACACAAACATATCTATACATATACCAATACACACACAAAGGAGAGAAAAAAAATGTGTGTAGAGCTAACAATCTATCATGGTGATCTCTACATATATACGATGGGTTTCTTTCAGTTTCCGTCCACCAAATCTACTCACAAGGTTTTGGTTGGCCCGAGGCTATAGTAGAAGACATTTGCCCAAGGTGCCATGCAGTGGGAATGAACCCGAAACCATGTGGCTGTTAAGCAAGCTACTTTATTTCAAAACATTTGCCATAAAGGCAGTACACAGATTAAGTTAGCTTTGCGGGCTGGACGAGGACATTAATGAAGTGAATGATAATGAAAGACAGATGATAAGGATGGGAGAAGACAAAAAGCGCCCGCCGACTTTCGCTTCTCTAAAACAAGCTACTTACCACACAGCCACTCCTACAAAAATATAAAATATTTTGCATTTTGTGCATTGTAATCAGAGTAACCTTCATAATTTTACTGAATTAGGTACATATTTTGCCATAAAAGGAAAATGTTACTATCGATCTGTTTTATTCAGGGTAGGCACTGCCTACCTTGCCTACCCAGGCTGCATGTCCCTGATAAATACTGAAGTTGGTTCATTCAAGAAAATATTCTTCAAGACAGTGCTCTAGCATGGCCGCAGTCTACTGACTGAAATGAGTCAAAAGGTAATTGCTATTAATTTTAAGCACTAAACCACTATAGCAAGAAAGATGTGTGTGTGTCTGTGTGTAATGAGGGGAGGGTAATCAGTCCCATTGACTAGATGGAATTCTGGTTTAAATACTCCATATAACGCCTCATAACTTCTTTTTTTTTGCTGGAAT
>NC_043024.1:5971969-6011969 GCF_006345805.1 Octopus sinensis
CTACATTAATTCTCAACTCCCTCAGCCACCACATTAATTCGTAACTCCCACCACCATATTAACGCTATACTCCCACCGTCACTACAACCCAATTTCCACATCACCCTCGCCACCACCACCACACTTACAATTACCAACTCATTCATACATTAGCGGTGAATGATTTATGTAGACTTATAAAAAATGTAAGCAGTTTTCAAGATCTTACATGAACTTCTCCCCACCACTTCCCTTTCACACATACAAACACAAGTTGGCAGCATTTTTCAAGACGGGTTTTTGGAAAGCACCCACATACATATTTACACACACATTCACACACCTCCATTGAAGTTCTTTGAAGTTTTTTCCGCGCGATATTACATAAGCTACACACACACACACACAAGTCAATCAAGTTTCACCTTAGCCTGATTTTTACCTTTTGATTTTGAATTTTTTACATTACATATTATAATATGGCAAGTACTTTCATCTTTTACAGCAATCTTCAGATGGTAGCTGCATCAACATACACACAACTCTGTCTCATATATATATATACTAGCAGTATCGCCCGGCGTTGCTCGGGTTGTAAGGGAAATAACTATATAAGCATTTTTAGAGAGTTATAGCCAAAAAGTAGCAAAAAAATGCATTAAAAATTGAAAAAAAATTAAGGTAAATTTTTCTTTAAATCGTTGACACATCGTAGATATTTTTAGAGAGTTACTTCCCTTATATAAAAGCGAAAAAAATGCATTAAAATGGAAAAATATGATGGTAATTTTTTTTTAAATCGTAGACTCATCGTAGACGCGCGCTAATACCCAGAAGGGCTCGTTGTTATTCTGGGTAACTTTCTGTAAAATATTAAAATTTTGTTCAAACATCGCTATAGAAAATGGGTTATTAGCTAATATTCAATTGGGTATACAACAAAATTTTACGATAGAATTTGTTATTCTGGGTAACTTTCTGATACCCATAATAATATTTATGGCAAAATAGGCCTTAATTTCATTTAAGGTTGTGGGAAATAACAAACTATCCTTTCTTTCGGTTTGTTTACGTTTAGCGTAATGATTTCAAATAGGCTCATTCGAAAAAGTAAATAGAAATAGTCTAAGGCTTTACTCTTCTGGGAAAGTCTGTGGCTTGGTCCAGTTTCTTCAGAAAACAGTTTTTAAATTTTCACTCCATTCAGGTACCAATTCGTTTTCTTTATCGCTGTCGGATTCACTGTTTTCACTTTAATAGCTGCAAACTTGCAAAAACAAAGGAAGAGAAGGGTGATAGCGTCAGTGAAACAATTCGCTCCCTTTGTGTGTGTGTGCGTTTGCGTGTGGTGTAAACCAGACTAAGAAAAGCATTTGACACACACACCAGAATGTGAGTTTTCTGTAAATTTTGCTTAATTGGAGTTTAAATTTTAAAAACTGGACCTGGCATGACGCGATGCATTGTACTCTTAAAATTGCTAGGTAAATTGTAATTGAAGAAATCCTATATTGTAGATTTGTATAACTCCCAAAGGGAGGCAGATAAAATCTGCCTTTTATAATAAGAGATATATATATATATAAACACACACACACACACACACATGTATATGACAAAAAAACAATTAGTTCAAAACATCATTACACGCGGTTCAATGGCATGATTTATTTTCAAATCCGAATTCAATTGCATAATATATTAGAGAACATTAAATAAATCGTTTTCTTGCATAACCATGCCATTTCATCTGGTGATATTCTCACGCATGGTAATATTTCTCCATAGCTGGGAGTTTCCACGGAAGATTGGAACGGTGAAGCTTAGTTTGCTAGTTCACAACAATCACATGATGTCCAGACAAGGACTCAGACACACACACAAGAATACATACTAATGGCTTTTTCAGTTCCCATCTACCGACAAGAGCAAAGATAAAGAACGCTGCATTCACAACCATCGCCAAACAGACGTTATTAACATTACTTCATTATCGCAGAGCTGACCTGGAACTAAACAACGATACTTCTATCACCACTATTACTCTATTATCAGGACTAGCCTTAAGCTAAGTAACAAGGCTGTTTAAGATTTTAAGAATTAAAACGCGTGATTTCTATTTTAAAATAACACTGAGACGTTGTTTTGAAAATTTAAGATAGGAGGGACTTCCACCTCCAGCGAGGGAGGAATTTCCACCTAGTCGTGAAATCTGCTAGAAATAGCAACTAACATGTCTTCAAATTAATCGCGCCACCTCATCGCCTTAATAATAATAATAATAAGAAGAAGAAGAAGAATAGTAATCTATTTTGCTATAGACATGAAACCCGAATTGTTTGTGGGGAGGTGTAAGTCGATTACATCGTCCCAGTGCTTCACTGGTACTTAACTTATCGACCCCGAAAGAATGAAAAGCAAAGCTGACTTCAACAAAGTAGACGGACGAATTACTGCTAAGCATTTTGTCCGGGATGCTAACACGGTTCTGCCAGATCGCTGCCATAATAATAATAATAATCCAAGGCCTGAAACTTGTGGGGAAGAGGATGAGTCAATTACATCGGCCCCAGTGCGTAACTGGTAATTTATTGACCCCGAAAGGATGAAAGGCAAAGTCGACCCCGGTGGCGTTTGAACCCAGAACGCGAAGACAGACGAAATACCTATTTCTTTACTACCCACAAGGGACTAAACACAGAGGGAACAAACGGATTAAGTCAATTACATCGACCCAGTACGTAACTGGTACTTAATTTATCGACCCCGAAAGGATGAAAGGCAAAGTCGACCTTGGCGGAATTTGAACTCAGAACGTAACGGCAGACGAAATGTCGGCGTGCTAACGTTTCTGCCAGCTCGCCGCCTAACAACAAAAACAACACGAACTGGCTCTCATGGCTTCAGATCTTAACCGACTGCAAGTGTTATCATGTACACGTTTTGTCTAAGTATAAAAGATGGGCTGCAGCAAATATTCTGCTCAATATCACAGATTTGCTTATCAGTTGTTCGACGTAACCAGTTGAGCATGTCCCTTAGTGGCTGACGCTATGCGTATCTCTGATCATGAGCAGAAGTAGTGGGGAGCATCATAGCCATGTGTTGAGAGGGATTCTTTGGGGTTTGGATAATTCACCTCTGGAAACATGAGTGTTTTGTTCATTATCTTTAAAACAAACCTTATTCAGGAACCTTTTGAGTGGGATGAGCTATTCGACCTGAAGAAAATTCTAACTGGGCTTCACTTGCAAGGTCATGCGCTGTTAATCTTGATACGAGATCACCATTTTGTGCACATAGGGTTGCGATGCATGGTGCCTAGTGTACCCTTGTCAGATGGGTAGTCATGATGGGTATACTGGGCTTCGTATATTTTACCCCAGTGTCACTTTGATGGCATGCACTGCTTTCTCACTCAATAATAATAATAATAATAATAATACAGGCAGTGACTCTCATGGCTTCTGATCTTAACCGACTGGAAGTGTTATCATGTACATTGTTTGGTCTTGGTATAAAAGATGGGCTACAGCAAATATTCTGCTCAATACCACAGATTTGCTTGTCAGTTGTTTGACTTTAACAAGTTGAGCATGTCCCTTAGTGGCTGACGATATGTGCATCTCTGACCACGAGCAGAAGTAGTAGGGGATCATCATAGCCATGTGTTGAGAGGTATTCTTTGGGGTTTGAATAATTCACCTCTGTAAACATGGATGGTTCTTTCAACATCCTTAAACAACCCTTATTCAGGGACCTTTTGAGCGGGATGGGCTACTCAACCTGAAGAAAATTCTAACTGGGCCCCACCTGCAAGGTCATGTGCTGTTAATCTTGATACGAGATCACCATGTTGTGCACATAAGGTTGCGATGCATATGCCTAGTGTACCCTTGTCAGACGGGTAGTCATGATGGGTATATTGGGCTTCGTATATTTTACCCCAGTGTCACTTTGATGACATGCACTACTCTCTCAATCAATAATAATAATAATAATAATAATAATACACACAATAATATTAACCACAAAGGTTTACATTAAGAAAAATATTATGGACAGCACAGGACAAAACAAATAATAATAACAATAATAATAGATGGCATGCACCGCTCTCTCACTCAACAACAACAAAAATAATAAATAATACACAAATACATTCATATATTTACATACAAATGTACACCACATGTTGCAACACAACAACATAAATAAGTAGACAACTGCACACCACACAAAAACACAGTTACATACAGATCTAAAATTCATAAAGTATTGGTTTCAAATTTCGGCACGAGGCCAGCAAGTACAGGGGATTAAGTCGATTACATCGAAATCAGGGTTCAAGTGGTACTTATTTTATCGACTTCGAAAGGATGACAGGCAAAGTCGACTTCGGCGGAATTTGAACTCGGAATGTAAGGACAAACGAAATGCCGCTAAACATTTTGCCCGGGGTGCTAACGTTTCTTATTTCTTTATTGCCCACAAGGGGCTAAACACAGAGGGGACAAACAAGGACAGACAAACGGATTAAGTTGATTACATCGACCCCAGTGCGTAACTGATATTTAATTTATTGACCCCGAAAGGATGAAAGGCAAAGTCGACCTCGGCGTAATTTGAACTCAGAACGTAAAGACGGACGAAATGCCGCTAAGCATTTCGGCCGGCGTGCTAACGATTCACCCAGCTCGCCGCCTTCATCATGATAGTAGTAGTAGTAGTAGTAGTAGTAGTAGAGAGTAGACGAAACAACCATAGCTATTAGTCTTGGCTGTGATTACAAGATAAATAAGAGAACAAATAAGAAAAATTATGAAAAACTAAAAGATTTTACGTAAAAAAAAACCCGAAAAGAAGTAATTGCTTTTAGACGAGACTACAAGAATCCTGTGTCTGACACTTCATAAACACACATCTTTTATCCGATACATCCTTCATAAACACACATCCTTTATCCGACACACACACACACACACACACACGCATGCACGCTACATAATTAGACAAGATGTTACAGAGGTACGTACGTCTAGGAAGACTCCCTGCCCTCAATTCCTCTCCAGCCCTCTTTGTTTTTCTCTCTGCCAATGATATCGGTGGGGTCGTTCGAGAGCAGGGGTGCATGAGGTGGAGTGGGGTGGGTGAAGGGAGCCGGGGAGGGAGTAGCGGAATTGCTTTTTTGGTATTTTCTTTGACCTCCTGACACAGTGGATATGTTACTTTTACATGTGTGTATACACACACACATTAGGTACTACTAGCGAACAGTGGTCCCGGTGCGCGCACTCGCGCATCGGCGCTAGCTAGTCGTAAGTAGTCTTTTTAACCCTAATCCTAAACCTAACTCTAACCTCAGTTGGTTTATAAAAATAATTTATTTACTTGGTTTAAAAAATTATTTACTTTGCGTAAAAGTAAAAGGGGCCGATACAAAGTAAAACTTTGATGTATTGGTAAAAACGGTAAGATAGCTATGAATATAGACATGTGCAGGCGTGCCTCTGTGGTAAGATTCCGAGTTCAGTCCACTGTGTGGCCCCCTTGGGTTTCCACTATAGTCTCGGTAGACGGAAACTGAAAGAAGCCTGTCGTGTATGTGTGTGTGTGTGTGTGTGTGTGTGTGTCTCCCCATCACAGGTGTTGGTGTGTTAATGTAACTTAGCGGTTCGGGAAAAAGAGACCGAGAAAATAGTACCAGATTTACGAAAAATAAAAAAAAAACGCTATAAGTACTGGGTCCGATTCATTCGACTAAAAAATCCTCAAGGCCGTGCTCCAGCACGGACGCTGTCTAATGGCTGGAACAAGTAAACGATATACATATACGCACGTATAGATACACACACACACGTGCATATATGGAAATGGAAAGGGATATTGTGTGTATATGTAGGTACAAAGATCCACGCAAATATATTATATCCGTTCATATATTCACTCGTCTTTGGAAAACATACACCCCCGCCCCTACGCACGTGCGACGAGGGTTAAATACCCAGCTTCAGGTAATACGCAAAGAACAAGAAAACTGAATACCAATATTATATATATGTGTGGTGTGTGTGTGTGTGTGTGTGTGTAGGCGCAATGGCCCAGTGGTTGGGGCAGCGGACTCGCTGTCGTAGGATCACGGTTTCGATTCCCAGACTGGGCGTTGTGAGTGTTTATTGAGGGAAAACACCTTAAGGCTCCACGAGGCTCCGGCAGGGGGTGGTGGCGACCTCTGTTGTATTCTGAGTGAACTGGAGCAACGTGAAATAAAGTGTCTTGCTCAAGAACTCACTATCACATGATTGTGAGCCTGACGCTCTAACCACTAAGCCATGCGCCTTCACACACACACACACACACACACACACACCTGTAATGTACGCATATACATACACACACATACACAAATACATCCATACATATACACTCACAACCACGCACACATATACAGACATGTACATATATACACGCACGCACACAAACACACACACACACACACACACACACACACACACACACACACACACACACACACATGTACTGCACTCACACACACAAACTGGTGCTGAGAAGACGGCGGAAAAACCACAATTTCCGCCATAAATGCCAACAAAAGGTTTAATGATGAGATAAGTGCGATATGGCTAGGATTGGGTTGGGTTCACTTTTTGTCCAAACTACAAACACACACACAACAATCCTTATACATACATTCCTATACACCCTGAGACATCCCTCTTACTTCCCTTAAACACACACCCCACACAAAACGAGTTACTGATAAATTTTGTTAAATGTTTCAGGTATTTTCATTCACCCCGTAATTATTAATAATCAACTTCTTAATTCTCCCAACAGTAAATATGTTAACACTAACGAAAAGTAATTATGTGGAGAGGCAGAATGATGTCTTTTATCTTTTACTTGCTTCAGTCATTAGATTGCGACCATGCTGGTGCAATGCCTTGAAAAAGTTTTAGTAGAATTTATCGACTACGGGGGTTATTTTCTTTAGTAAGCCGAACCGCCAAGTTACGGGGGACATAAACACACCAACACCGGTTGTCAAGAGTTGGTGGGGCGACAAAGACAAGCACACACACACACACACACACTCTTTTACTTGTTTCTGTCATTTGACAGTTGCCATGCTGGAGCACCGCCTTTAGTCGAGCAAATCGACCCCAGGACTTATTCTTTGTAAGCCTAGTACTTATTTTATCGGTCTCTTTTGCCGAACCGCTAGTTACGGGGACGTAAACACACCAACATCGGTTGTCAAGCGATACTGGGGGGGGCGGGGCAAACAGACACACAAACATATACACACATACATATACATGTATACATATATACGACAGGCTTCTTTAAGTTTCCGTCTACCAAATCCACTCACAAGGCTTTTGTCGGCCCGAGGTTATAGTAGAAGACACTTGCCCAAGGTGCCATGCAGTGGGACTGAACCCGGAACCATGTGGTTGGTAAGCAAGCTATTTACCACACAGCCACTCACAACGGGCTTCTTTCAATTTCCGTCTACCAAATCTACTCACAAGGTCTTGGTCAGTCCGAGGCTATAGTAGAAGAGACTTGCCCAAGCTGCCACGCAAGCAAGCTTCTTACCACACATCCACACATATACACAAACATATACACATATAATACACGACAACATATGTTTCACAGCACCTCAACACTACATAAAACAGAACAACAATACAACATAAGACATTACAGAAATAAATCACGAAAGACTTAAATACTTCACTGTAAGACAAGAACAAAGTCTACAATATAAAATACAAAACACGTCAAATTCCATAAACGTTACAAAGAACAACAACAACAACAGCACCGACGACCACAACATGAACCTGACGGGTTTCTTACCTCCACGTGGTGCCGCAGGAGTAGACTCAACTCCTATGAACGAAACAATTCAGATAATCAATGTTTAATTATTGAATTATTGATTAAGATTCGATAAAGGAGAGAGAAATACAAACAGACAGACAGGCAGATAGACTGCCATTGTGGCTTGAAGAGAGAGAGAGAGAAAAAAAGTGGAACCAATAAAAGAGAGAAAGAGAGAGAGAAAAAAAACAAGCAACGCTAACCATACATTACAATATTCTACAACGAGACCGAGCTAAGAGGGCCTCCCCAGGCTTGCACGATGTACTAAATATAGCAGCAAAATCTCATTCATATCACGCTGTTTTGAAATAAAAGGAAGGACGCATAGTTTCCGTCTGCTACTGATATTATTGTGCTTTTTAGCACTATATACGAGATTCTTTCTCGAGAGGAAACTGCAGTTTTGTGGCTTTCTTACATTATATTCACCCTAAGTTATACAGAATATTCATGTCAATAACGTGTGTATGTGTGTGTGTGCGCATAAATACATAGCTGTGTGGTCAAGAAACTAGATTTGGAACCATGTTTTGGGTTCAGTCCCCCTGCGCGGTTCTTTGAGTAAATAATTTCTACTATAGCCACCGGTCAACCAATGCCATGTGAGAGAATTTGATTGACGGAAACTGTAAGTTCATCGTATATATAAGTGTGTGTCAGTGGTGCGAAGTTTGCTTTCCAAACGATATATATAGTAAATCCCCGCCACAAAAAAAAACAAAAAAAAAAACGAAGAACAAACACAAAAAAACAACAACGCGAGCACTTTGTGCATGTACAGTATTAGCAAACGCTCAGGGAAGGGGAAAAAGTGGTTTAACGTTTCGCGCAAAGCTCTTCTTCAGAAACAGAGGAAAGTCCAATAGAAAAGGAAAACGGAGGAATAAAATTCGCCAACGATTCACATGTGGCTACGGGAAACGTTTTGAATATGCAAGCATTAATCAAAAGGGATAAACGACCCTCTGTTAAACATCCACTTATGTTATATCGCCTGAAGAAATGAACCCATGAAAATGACCTACTCGATGCCCACGGATACTACAGACTACACTGTAATCATCTCAAGAGTCATGTGATTTGTGGAAATGCCTGTAGAGATGCATTAAATGTTTATAAATTCCATCCAAGGATGATTGTTGTTATTACTATATATGTATAGTAATAGGCGTAGGAGTGGCTGCGTGGTAAGTAGCTTGCTTACGAACCACATTGTTCAGGGTTCAGTCCTACTACGTGGCACCTTGGGCAAGTGTCTTCTACTATAGTCTCGGGCCGACCAAAGCCTTGTGAGTGGATTTGGTAGACGGAAACTGAAAGAAGCCCGTCGTATATATGTATGTGTTTGTCCCCACAACATCGCTTGACAACCGATGCTGGTGTGTTTACGTCCCCGTCACTTAGCGGTTCGGCAAAAGAGACCGATAGAATAAGTACTAGGCTTACAAAGAATAAGTCCTGGGGTCGATTTGCTCGACTAAAGGTGGTGCTCCAGCATGGCCACAGTCAAATGACTGAAACAAGTAAAAAACAAAGAGTATATAGGAGGGGGGTGTCTTTGAGTAACTTGGGACATAGGAAAGGAAAGCTTCATATTACTCAGAATATGTATTTTAAGAAAAGGCTAACCAGACGTCTGAAAACAAGCATGGTCGTTTAAGAAAACTTATAAAAATGCTTTGGACAGGCTAAGGGTTAAACAAGGCACTTCATTCCATGTTGCACCAGTCTACTCAGCGGTAAGTACCACCTTGGTGCCGATGCATCCATTCCGTCACTCTTTCTCTTCCAGCTGTAAAATCCTTAGCGTTCTGCTGAGTCAAAAGGTATGAGGACAAAGGTGTGTGCGTCGGCTGGCGACTACACAGACTCTTAAAACAATTAGAGAAAACACGGTACAATCTACAAACCGGGTCACACATATTTGGGAGTAACAGTTAAGCCTTTTGTTGCTGTTATTATTATTATTATTATTATATTATTATTATTATTATTACGGAGGTGAACTGGCAGAATCGTTAGCACGCCGAGCGGTCATTTCTTCTTCATGTTCTGAGTTCACATTCCACCGAGGTTGACTTAGCCTTTCTTCATTTCAGAGTCGATAAACTAAGTACCAGTTGAGAATAGGGGTCGATGTAAACGACTAGTCCCCTACCACAAATTTTCAGGCCTTATTCCTATATTAGAAAGGATTATTATTATTATTATTATTATTATTATTATTATTATTATTATTCTCTTTACTCTTTTACTTGTTTCAGTCATTTGACTGCGGCCATGCTGGAGCACAGCCTTCAGTCGAGCAAATCGACCCCAGGACTTATTCTTTGTAAGCCTAGTACTTATTCTATCAGTCTCTTTTGCCGAACCGCTAAGTGACGGGGATGTAAACACACCAGGATCGGTTGTCAAGCGATGTTGGGGCAGACACACAAACATATACACACACACGTATATATATACATATATACGACGGGCTTCTTTCAGTTTCCGTCTACCAAATCCATTCACAAGGTTTTGGTTGGCCCGAGGCTATAGTAGAAGACACTTGCCCAAGGTGCCACGCAGTGGGACTGAACCCGGAACCATGTGGTTGGTAAGCAAGCTACTAACCACACAGCCGCTCCTGCGCCTATTATTATTATTATGGCGGCGAGCTGGCAGAATGGTTACTTTGGCGGCATTCCATTCGTCTTGAAGATTTGAGTTCAAATTTCGCCGAGGTCAACTTTGTCTCTCATCATTTCAAGGTCGATAAAATAAGTACAAGTCGAGCCCTAAGGTCGTAGTAATCAACTAGTACCCTCCCCCGAAATTGCAGGCCTTGTACCTATAGTGGAAAGGATTATTATTATTATTATTATTTTCTTAGGATGTGACTGGATTAACATTTGACTGCTATATTTAACACATCGAGCGACCACATAGACATAAACGTTTGTAGTCTAACTTCCTCTCTGATTCGTGGTGTAATTGGAGGTGGTGGGGGAGATAAGTGACGGCGTTGCGGTGGCGAAATGATGAGGATGAATAGAGAATTGCTAACATCTGTCACCACCACCACCACCCATTTCACTGCAAACATCATCATTTCCTAGTCCACCCATCCCACCACATCGTCTCTCTCTCTCTTCCTTTCTTCTCTCAGCCCGTGTGTGTAACTTTAATGTCAGTCAATTTGTTGACCTCCACAACCTCATCTGCTCCGTTTTGAAAAGACGCTAGACGAAAGCAAAAGGTGGTTCCTGGTTAGTGGCGGTTGTTGTTATTTAAACCCAGGTTAGCCCTGATCGAGCTGACGTATGGTCATAGACATTACAGATGCGGCCATTTTGACTTTTCTTTACGTGCTGGGAAGCTGATTCTACCCGTTGTATTATGTGACATTTTCTAGGACGGTTAAGGTGTGATATGAGTGAGATTTAGCTGTTCTTTCTACTGCATCGATCGAAAAGGCATCGGCTCCTACATAGGCGCTAAAAGATAGTGATGGTGACGATGGACGTGTCAGTAGCTCCACGAACGAAGGATGTGTGTGTGTATTTTTTATCTTTATGTATGTGTTTCTGCGTGTGTGCGTGTCTATGTGATGACAGAAGGATGGGTATCTTTGATGTACATCATGAATGGAAGCCGTCCTCTCTCAACCGCTATTCATTCAATAACACACTCATACACGCACATCTCTTATTATTGTGTCCCTTCCTCACCCCTAAATCAAATTTGTTTGTAGAATTCGGAAGGTCACTTGTGTTATTGAGTGAATATAAACGATCCCTTTTAGCACTCTCTCCGTTCTGTGTGTGAATGTATGGGGTATACATGTATATATGCATATATTATATACATAGAAGCACACATTTGTCTGTGTATCCATCTATCTATCTATCTATCTATCTATCTATCTATCTATCTATCTGTTTCAATCATTAGAATGCGGCAATGCTGGAGCACTGCATTGAAGGGTTTAGCCCAGTAGTTCCCAAACTTTGTCACTAACAAGGACCCCTTTTATTTAAATGAGTTTTCCGACGGACCCCTTTTAGTCGAACAAATCGACCCCAGAACTTATCATTTGTAAGCCTAGTACTTATTCTATCGGTCTGCTAAGTTACGAGGACGTAAACACACCAGCATCGGTTGTCAAGCGATGTTGGGGGACAAATATATATATATATATATATATATGAAATTTTGAGTTTAGTTGACGTACCGCAATGGCAAACCACTGGTTTAGCTGAACAAATTTATCCTGGTATGTTTTTTGTTTTTCTTGTTAGTTTGGTACATAAATCTCTCGGTGTGTTGCTGAATCGCTGAGTTACGGGAAGCAAGCAAACCGACACCGATTACCGAGTGGTGGGGAGGACAACCGCACAAACGTGATCGCTTCTCTCTCTTGCTATATATATATATATATACATATGCGCACACACACATAATGAGAACATCGCCGCGTATCAATGGCTGCCGGTGGGGGTGGTGTAGAGTGACAGAAACTTGAAGTGTTGGCGGTGGAGAAGGGAACTGGAAGTAATGGTGATGAAAGAAATTCTCTGGAGATTGAGATTATATATTATATATATATACACACACACACACCTTCCCAATAATATATATATATATATATATATATATATATATATATATATATATACATACATACACACACACACTTCCAAAATATATATATATATATATATATATATATATATATACATACATACCTTCCAATATATATATATATATATACACACACACCTTCCTATATATATATATAAATATATACACACAACACCTCCTATATATATATATATATATATATATATATATATATATATATACACACACACACGTACACATACACAAACCATGACGTCTATGCGCGTCTGTCGTATGACTGAATGAAAGCATGTATATAGATATCTGCGTATATACATATACATGCGTGTGAGTATGTGTCTGTCAACAGTAAGTTTTTTTACATATATGTGTGTGTGTGTGTGTGTGTATATATATATATATATATATATATATACACACACATACACATTCGTACAGACAGACACAACATGATGTGTCTGTGTATGATTGTGGTATGTAGATGTCAACAACTTTGACCAGTGAGCTGAAAGGACGAAAGAGACATCACTCATCACTAGCCCCTTCCGTGAACCTTCCACTAAATAAAGTGACGGTTGCTGAATAGGGATGAAAGGGGTATGCCATGACCTTTATAGCCCCTACTCGACTCGAGGCCAAACAGCAGCCATTTTCTCCCTTACCATCTAACTCAGAAGCTATCGACAATTTTTTAAAATATGGGATACCTCTGGTTACTTTTATTCTGGTGGACGCCTGCATTCGACGTTTAAAAACTACTTTCACAGAAACTTCTTTCAAAATTTTGCTTTTCATACATTAACTTACTCTCTCTTTTACTCTTTTACTTGTTTACTGGTTTCCGTCATTTGACTGCGGCCATGCTGGAGCACCGCCTTTAATCGAGCAAATCAACCCCAGGACTTATTCTTTATAAGCCTAGTATTTATGTTATTGGTCCCTTTTGCCGAACCAGTAAGTTACGGGAACGTAAACACACCAACGTAGTTTTGGTTTTCACACGTTCACTTATTTAGGTTTGCAACAACACTCACGAAGACAATTCGCTTCAGAGGCCAGAAACGCGTTCAACTGTGAAAAGCGTCGGACAAAGAAACCTTGCTGCTTTGCTTCTTGTAAAGAAATGCATCTTTTTACCTTTCACTGGTTTCATTCATTAGATTGCGGCCATGCTGGGGCACTGCCTTGAAGGGTTTTAGTCGAACAAATCGACTTCAGTATTTTTCTTTTTAAGCCTGGTTCTTAATCTGTTGGTCTCTTTTGGCAAACCGCTACGTTACGAAGACGTAAACCCACCAACACCGGTTGTTAAGCAGGGGGATGAACACAAATACAAATAGGCGCGCGCACACACACAATCCACTCACAAGGCTTTGGTGGACCCAGGGATATAGTAGAAGACACTTGCCCAAGGTGCCACGCTGTAAAAACACACTTTAATGACGGGCTTCTTTCAGTTTCCATCTACCAAATCCACTTACAAAGGCTTTGGACGGCTTGAGGCACCTGGCCAAGGTGCCACGCAGTGGGACTGAACCCGGAACCATGTGGTTGAGAAGGAAGCTTCTTACTACTTGGCCACGCTTACGCCCATGTATAAAATAAAAGGTGGGATAGTCGTGGATGGAATACCTTTGATCAGAAGTAAAGGTGTGTTCTAACCGTGACGATTCCAATAATCTTAATCATACCATATTTGGAAGCACTCAGTCCATTTGTTTACTTATTTTTTTTATATACATTCTCAAATATATGAGATAATAGATGGGATGGTCGCGGCTAGAGTGCTTTCAATCGGAAGCGAAAAGCGTTCCGCTCGTGACCATCCCTTCTTATAATTTAACTCGTTTATTTGGCTCTACATAATCCAAAACTTTTTTTTATTATCTTTATAGAACTCTTGTATGAAATCTTGTGTCGATGCGCTTTTACAGGTTTTAGTCATTGGATGGCAGCCATACTAGAATACCGCTTTGAAGGCTTCAGTCGAGAGTCGACTCCAATACCTTTTTCTTTCTAATACTTATTACATTGGTCTTTCTTGCCGAACCGCTAAGTTGTGTCGAGGTAAACACAACATTCATGCTCCACTCCACATATGTATATATGTGTAAATATATATATATATAATATATATATATATATATATATATGCGTATATATGTATGTCTGTATATGTACACACAGACACACACACATATATACATACACACACATGCCTATTCTTTTGTTTCAGTCATTTGACTGTGGCTATACTGGAGCACCATCTTTAGTCGAACAATTCGACTCTAGGACTTATTCTTTGTAAGCCTAGTATTTATTCTATCGGGGTCTTTTTACCGAATCGCAAAGTTATGGGGACGTAAACACACCAACATTGGTTGTCAAGCGATGGTGGGGGATAGACACAGACACACAAACAAACATGTATATATATATATATATATATTATATACACACACAAACATATGTACGCACATATATGCACACACATATAAACACATACGCATGTATATATATATATATATATATATATATATATAGGACATTATATATATAATATATATATATATATATATATAGGACATATATATATATATATTATATATATATATATATATAATATATACACATACATATATATATATTTTTCTTTTATTCTTTTGTTTGTTTCAGTCATTTGACTGCGGCCATGCTGGAGCACCGCCTTTTAGTCGAAGAAATCGACCCCTGAACTTATTCGTTGTAAGCCTAGTACTTAATATATCGGTCTCTTCTGCCGAACCGCTATTGTTACGGAGACGTAAACACACCAACATCGGTTGTCAAGCGATGGGGTGTGGGGGACAAACACAGACACACGCATAAATATATACATATATATATCTATACGGCGGGCTTCTTTCAGTTTCCGTCTCCCAAATCCACTCGCAAGGTTTTGGTTGGCTACACTAGAAGACATTTGCCCAAGGTGTCACGCAGTGGGACTGAAACAGCCACACCTACAAACACATATATACACATACACACACATGCATACATAAATATATGTGCATCTTTCATTTTCCACCGACCAAAACCACACACAAACCTTTGATCAGTTTATAGTAGAAGACAGTTGCTGAAGACGCCGTGCAGTGGGACTGAACCCGAAACCAAGTGGTCGTAAAGCGAACTTGTAAACCACACAGCCACGTCTGCTGGCAGAAACGTTAGCCGCCGGGCGAAATGCGTAGCCGTATTTCGTCTGTCGTTACGTTCTGAGTTCAAATTCCGCCGAGGTCGACTTTGCCTTTCATCCTTTCGGGGTCGATTAAATAAGTACCAGTTACGCACTGGGGTCGATATAATCGACTTAATCCGTTTGTCTGTCCTTGTTTGTCCCCTCTGTGTTTAGCCCCTTGTGGGTAGTAAAGAAATAGATAATTCCATGTCATTATCAAAACATGAATGAATTACAAAACGTTCTATATTTAAAACTATGTCGTCAGTGGGAGAAAATGTCAGAAAAATCTGATTTATCTATTAAGGTGTTTCAATGTCTTTTCAATGAAAAAAATAAACATTACTGTCAAAACAATTGTTTACTGAAGCTATTTCTATTTCCGGTGTAACCCTACCTTAAACAAATCCAATTCATATCGCTTACATCATCGAACAGTTAGGATTGGTTGTTTTGCATGGTTGAACTGAAAGATTCGATACCTGACTCAGCAAATATATACGTTGCTAAATAAGGCGGAGGTAAAAAATTTGTACACCTCCCGCAACAAATCGATCATTATCCCTGACAGCTGTTTCAATTATACTCAGTGAAATTAAATATTCAATTCATATTTCCCTCTGAAGAGATTATATTCATGTGTGTGGGGTGGGGGTGGGGGGTACAGGTGTGGCTGTATGATAAGAAGCATGCTCCCTAACCAGATAGCTCCGAGTTCAGTCCCACTGTGTCGTACCTTAGTCTTCTATAGTCTTGGCCTAAGCAAAGTCTTGTCAGTGGATTTGATAGACGGAAACTGAAAGAAGCCCATCGTGTGTGTGTATATATATATATATATATGTATGTTTGTGCTTTTGTATTTGTTCCCTCACCAGCGTTGGTGTGTTTACGTTCCCGTAACTTACTGGTTCGGCAAAAGGGACCGATAACATAAATACTAGGCTTATAAAGAATAAGTCCTGGGGTTGATTTGTTTGACTAAAGGCGGTGCTCCAGCATGGTCGCAGTCAAATGACTGAAACAAGAATACACATACACACACATGCATCTGAAGACGAATGAAACAGGTTTTACTTCTTACTGATTATTATCAAAGCTGCCTTCAGTATACCCACATCTATACACACATACGGGTACAATAGGGACCAACAGCAATTAGCGGTCGCCAACCATATATTTAGGTTACCGGGCAGCGAGGCGTGTAAACGAAGCCAGATCTTAATATGCTTGCCCCCGCTCGCTCTCTCTCTCTCTCTCTCACACACACACAATGATGCTTACTAAGTATACACAAGCACACTTAACGCACGAATATATTCCACCATGGAAACATGCAAGGCGTAGGCGTGACTGTGTGGTAAATAGCTTGCTTTCCAACCACATTGTTCTGGGTTCAGTCCCACTTCGTGGCACCTTGGGCAAGTGTCTTCAACTGTAGCCTCGGGCCGACCAAAGCCTTATGAGTGGATTTGGTAGACGGAAACTGAAAGAAGCTCGTCGTATATGTGTGTGTGTGAAATGGCTGCAGTCAAATGACAGAAACAAATAAGAGTATATATATATATATATATATATATATATATATATATATATATATATATATATATATATGTAAAAAACATCAATCCAAAAGGAGAAGCACAGTCTAAGATGTAGAGCAGTACATATTAAAAATGGGGAAGGCCGGTTTATGGGATTACCTTAGGTTTCCAGTCCATAAAGGGTTAAGCCTCATGGTGTATCGTCAGATCCCAAAAAACCTGTTGGCCCAAGACTTCTTTAAAAATTTTTTTAGAAGTCTTGGGCCAACAGGTTTTTGGAATATGGACGGGAAACCTAAGGCAATCCCACAAACCGGCCTTCCTCATTTTATATATAGAAGCACACGCTTATATACATAGGCACATAGTCGTGTACAAGCAGACTTACACACAAACACACAAGTACATGCAGATAGACGAACACAAGCATACAGACACACACATACACAAAACACAAGCATTTACGCACAAACATTAGCAATTGTATACAAGTATACAATTGTATACACACACAAAGAGTCGTTAGACACGTATTTTACGCATAAAAATACACACGTTCTCTCTCTCTCTTCAAGTTTCAGTACAATGGACCCACGAAGTTGTTAAAACGGACAGTGTGAAATGAACCTTGACGCCAAACAACACAGACAGACAGCAGCGAGTCACTGACGTCACAACATCCGGTCTATTATTGTTTACTTTATTTATCTTAATACTTTTATTTATTTGTTTTCCTATCATGTATTTTACGCAACAATGGCGTTGGTAGTTATACGTTTCCAGCAGACTCAACACCCAGTTCACTGCACTTCCGGTGACAAAAGAGTCTCTATATCACAAAGTATATTTTGTTCCACACACCACTGGTTCATCAGTTTCCTCACCGTGGGCTGTGTGGTAAGAAGCTTGCTTCTCAACCACATGGTTCCGGGTTCAGTCCTACTGCGCAGCACCTTGGGCAAGTGTCTTCTACTATAGCGGATTTGGTAGACGGAAACTGAACGAAGAAGTTTATGGACTGACAATAATCAATGAATGGATAGACTGGTTGCATGCGTGCAGCAGAACATCGAAGGAACCGAGGAGTTTGGCAAAGTCCTTCTCTTACCCCCGAACATCGGAGGGTATCCGGCTGATGATGATAATGGGGCCGAGGAAGGGAAACAACTAGAAACGTTTGCAGCTTGTTGGACTTCGTTAGCGGCACGAGCCATGTTTAAAAAATCTTTTATTAACAAGAGATATATCCATTTTAGACTCTGAAGTGTCAAAGTTCACCATTCTTAAGAAATTCTTTTTTTTAAATATCATAATTATTGTAAATAATAAATGAAGTCTAATAACCAGGCATATTTGAGACACTCCTATTTATAAAACCGGATTTTAAAAAATTCTTGTAGACAAAAAGCTGGGGTGAAGGAGGAGAAAATTTAACACACATACACATATAGGTGCAGTATGTACGTGTGTGTATGTATGTGTGTGTGTGTGTGTGTGTGTGTGTGTGTGTATCGTACCGAGAGGTAAAAGTTCAAGTTACATCTATACATACAGCATAGTGAACCGAAGGAAGGGTAAAGTTTTGAAACAAACACTTATATATCACAATATCACACACACGTGTGTAAAGAGAGGGAGAGAGAGAGAGAGAGAGAGAGAGAGAGAGAGAAATGATGTAACACTCGTATACAAATCAAGTATTGAGAATTAGATATAAGAAAAATGTCAAAGCTGGAGCGTAGGTATATGAACTTAATATTGGTTTGGTGCATAATTATTGCGGCTTTTTTCCAATAAATTTTATTCAACAAAAACAATAACAATATTTAACAAAAACCTCTTTAAATGGCGGTCTGACCGTCTGCCAAGCAAATAGGAAGCAGTAATTGAAGTAGATGGTGAATATGCTCCGGAATAATCATTTAAAGATGTTTTTGTTACATGTCGTTATTGTTTTTGCTGAATAAAGTTTGTTGAAAAGAAAAAAAAAAGCCGCAATAATTATGCACCAACTCAATGCATATGCAATACAGATATAATTTCTAAGGGTTTGTGGTGGTGATTGAAGGTATGCTGTTGATAGCTTTGGTTATTACAATAGTGGTGTTGGTGGTAGCATTGATGGTGGTGGTTGTAGTAGTGATAGTAGCAATTGTGGTGTTGGTTGTTGAGGGTGGTATGATGACACTATTGGTTGTTGTGGTGTTGGTGGTAGTACTTAGCGATGGCTGTCGAGGTAACAGTAGCTGCTGCAGTAATACCAATGTTAGAAATACCAGAGGATGTTATTTGACCACAGGTCAACTCCGATCAAGCTGAGAGTCAGGCGTGGCTGTGGTAAGAAGCTTGTTTCCCAACTACATGGTTCCAGGTTCAGTCTCATTGCGTGGCACCTTGGGTAAGTGTCTTCTACTATAGCCCCGACCTGACCAAAGCCCTGAGTGGAGTTAGCAGACGGAAACTGAAAGAAGCCCGTCGTGTGTGTGTGTCTTTGTCCCCCGCCACCGCTTGACGACCGATGTTTGGGTTTTTACGTCCCCGTAACTTAGGGTTCGGCAAAAGGATCCGATAAAATAAGTACCAGGCTTTAAGCAATATATACTGGGGGACAATTCATTCGACTAAAAATTCTCCGAGGTGCTCCAGCATCGCCGCACTCCAATGGCAGAAACAGGTAAAAAGATAAAAAAAATATTCCGCATATTTTCGTGTGTCCAGGACCACAAAGACCACATCATTCATTGGTGGTGAAGACAGGGAGTGATTTGAAGATTTAGCTTCTATTTCTAGCAGGCTGCACGACGCTGGCAAGGTCAAGTTTTTCTTTTAATCCGAGAAGCGAAATGCCTGAGCCATGGCTTACGATCAGACGAGCTGCATCATTAAAAACAGCCAAGGTCGTCTTTTTGTCTCTATTAGGCGTGCCATTTAGACAGTCTCGCGGGCCGCAAGTTGCTCGTGATTGACAGAGTCTCTCTCATTGGTGCGGCGGCGGCGATGCAGTTGATTGTGGTGATGGCAGAAGTGGAGTGGTTTGTTTGAAAGAAGAGATGTGTAGAGAAGCAGACAGGAAAACAAGCTGCTGGGTTTGGAAAAGAGGAAATTGTGTAGAGGAGAGGTGGAGCCACTTGTCGCTTTTACTAAGTGTGAACACAACACCGACCCTCTATCTAAAACACACACACACCACACATATATATATATATATACACACACACACATATATATATATATACACACACACACATATATATATAGATAACACACACAATATATATATATATATACACCACACACATATATTATATATATTATATACACACACACACACATATATATATATAGATACATCACACACACAATATATATTATATATATACACCACACACACATATTATATATATATACACACAACACATATATATATATATATATACACACACACACATATATATATAGATATATATATACACACACACACATATTATATATATATATATATATATATACACACACACACAGATATATATAATAATAATACACACACACACACATCATATTATATATATATACACACACACACACATATATTATATACACACACACACAAGATATATATATATATACACCACACAATCACATATATATATACACACCACACACACACATACATATATATATATACACACCACACACATATATATATATATACACCACACACATAATAGATATATATACACACAACATCACATATACCTGATATATACACACACACAATATATATATATACACCACACACATTAATATATATATACACACACACATAATATATATATATATAACACACACATATATATATATATATATACACACACACATATATATATATATATATATGCCACACAACATATATATATATACACACACACACACTTCATATATTTTTGTATATATATATACACACACACACACACACATATATATATATATATACACACACACACATATATATATATACACACACACACATATATATATATATCACATACACACACATATATATATATATCACATACACACTAACAATCTCTCACATACACACACCAAATTCTCTCCCTCCCTAAGTACCTTCCCATACACACACTTAAATACTGGTCACACACGGACCCCCCCCCTGTTTCGTTCACACGCATACTCTAAACACCACTGACTCTCGTACACACACAGTAATCCCCCTCTTTCTCTCTTTTACACAAATTCATTAATCCTCTTTCACATATTAATCCTACTTTTCCTCTTCCCCCCGCTTACCCTGTCTCTCCCACAATATATATATACATATATATATATAAGCTGACCCTGTCTCTCTCTCTCACACACTAGCGGGAACTAAGTGTAGCTGAGTCAGGACTTAAGTGCCACCATCTGGGTTCGGTCGTTTTTCAAGCAAGGGTTTGAATAATATACATGCATCATATAGGAAAGATGTAGGGGGGGTGCGAAGAAAAAGAAATAGTGTGACAGAGACACAGTGGTGGAGACAGAAAGAGGAAGGTGTGAGAAATAGAGAGAGGAGGAAGAGAGATAGAATGAACAACCAGATGAAGTGTGATGGAAGGAGGGGAACCCTTAGAAAAGTAGATTGTGATGATGATGATGATGATGATGGTGGTGACGCGTAAACGAAACTCGAAAACAGCTGACTTTATATATTCATATCTTGCTATGTACATACATACATACATACGTACGTTCACGCATGCTTTCATATGTACATATGTGCACACAAACATACATAAAACATATACATTCATACACCCATACACGCACACAAACAGAGTATATACAAACACAGATTATACACACACACACACATATATATATATATATATATATATACACACACACACAGAGACACAAGTACATATTTGTAACAAGATAACTTTTACCAACGTGTGTTGAATTAAAAGGATTGCGTTTGTCTCAAGACTTTCCTTAGGAAACCTAATGAGTTCACACACACACACACACACACACATAGATAGATGACAAAACGGTGGTGGTGGTGTGAAGACGTAGGGTAAGGGGTGGAGGGAGCGGGTGTAAGTATCAAGAAGGTCTTTTTTTTTTCTCTTTTACTTTATTTTCTGGCGCTGACTGGCGGGGTTAAGCCTTCGCCATTAGAAACTTCACAAGTTCCGTTTCATGTTATGTCGAAACTATTTCAAAACAGCGCATAAAAAGCAAATGAATAATTAAATAAATAACGGGTGGTTGTTGCTTCTGTCTGTCTCTCCACCCCAAGATCAGTAGTTTATTAGCTACATTCCAGAAGTGACCATCTTGCCTTAGTTTTTTTTCTACCAAATGGTAGTGATATCGTATAAAAACTGTTATTGTATATGTACCATATATATATATCATATATATATATATATATATGAGAGAGAGGGGGGGGGGCGCATGGCCCAGTAGTTAGGGTAGCGGACTCGCGGCTGTAGGATCGCGGTTTCGATTCCCAGACCAGGCGTTGTGAGTATTTATTGAGCGAAAACACCTACGAATTTGAATCAAACTGTTTTATTCCATACACACACACACATACTGTAAACAAGCCATATCACGTAAACAAACCAACACCAGTTATCACGTGATGGGAAGACACAAAGACATGCGCACACTGCTTTGTGTGCTTACATTAAATCAACTCCTGCTCGCAAGTCTTAACTTACAAGCATAAATAGGAAGAGATGATCCCTTCTATAATGAAACGGTATCTGCTGCTGAAGAGGCGAAGTCATGCCGAAACATCGTATCTGTTGGCCCGCTGACATCATTTTGGGGTTCAGCTACATGTGGCTTTACATACGAAGTCCATAGAGGAATGATAATCTCTGAAGCAAAATCCCGCAGTGAATAAGTGGTATTAAAAATAAATTAATAAATGTACACACTAACATACACACACAATTTTAACTTTTACATGTTTGCACGGGTCGGACGGATCCCGTTGAAGTAAATATTCTACAGACGGATGCTCTTCCTGTCGCCAACAGTCACCTGTTTCCAAGTAAGGTAATATCTTCTAACTAGACGCGTTCTTCACAGAAGATTGGCAATGACAGGTGTCGCTTGCATGACGGTGAAACTCGTTTAGAACCACGCCATAATTTCAAAACAAGGACATACATACACGATATGCTTCTTCCAGTTTCCGTCTAACAAAATTCCACAAGTCATTATGGCGAGCCGGGGTTTTTGTATTAGGCATACGTCCAATGTATCGAAGTACCGCTCACTGGAATTGAACCTGAAAGCAGGTGGATGCAAAGCTAGCTTCTTAACCATACAGCTCTATGTCTGTTCCTATAAATAACGCTAGACAGTTATTACCTATTGTAATGTGTCCTTCGCTGTGATTTTCTTTTCATTTAAGACGGTGGAAATGTGATCTGAGCAAATGTTTTTTTCTTTAGACACAGCCATATCAACACGCAATATACTATCAACTCAGACAGACACATACACACACCAAACTCACACAAACACACACAAGCTAATAACACGTATACGTACAGAAACCTCGGCGCGCCCGTGCGCACACACACACACATACTAACACATACACACTGAAACACACACACACACACACACACACAAAAGTATAACTTGTAACTCGTACATACACACAAACAATTAATTAACTAGAACAAAGTTAATTTCGCAACTAAAAGTAACAATTAACTAACTCAGATAAAATTTCACTTTCTGTTACTGCGCGTCGTTGAGAAGGGAAAGGCAGGTGTTGGGGGGAGGGGAGGGTCACGGCTACCAATTGGTCGCTTTTTAAGTTAATTCCTTTGCCCCAGGGTCACTGCAGATCTCTCACTTTCTCTCTCTCTCTCTCTCTTCACGCACACACACACTTGATAGTTTTATTTTCGCACAAATTGGCACCAGTAATTCTGATACTTATTCTATCGGAATTTTTTGCCGAACTGCTACGTTACGTTCCCGTAAACCAGTCAGCACTGGTTGTCAAGCGGTAGTGGGGAAAACTCAAAAACACACACATTTTTTATAGGGTCAGGGTTAGCACCTTGGGCAATTGTCTTCTACTATAGCCTCGGGCCGACCAAAGCCTTGTGAGTGGATTTGGTAGATGGAAACCGAAAAGAAATTCGTCGTATGTGTGTGTGTGAGACCACCGTTCCTGTAACTTAGCGGTTCGGCAAAAGACGTCGATAGAGTCAGTATCAGGCTTTAACCGACTAAAAATTATTCAAGGCAGTGCCCCAACATGGCTGCTGTCAAATGACTGAAGTAAAAGATAAAACACACACACACACGATAGGTTTCCACACAGTTTCGGCTTTGGTCAACTCGGGGCTATAATAGAAAACACCCGCGCAAGATGCCGCGGAGTGGGACTGAACCCAGCACCACATGGTTGCAGAGTGAGCTGCTTAACCACACAACCATGCTTGCATAAAGAACCTACCTTATCGAATTTGTGATTTTAAAAGAACTGCGTTTCATTCTAGGTACCTCACTTCAGTAAGTGAAGAGCCTACGAAGGACTGAAGTGTTTATTAGGGTGTCGGGGGTACACGGGGGAGGAAAAGACATCTGTGTTTCATCCGCTTAACTTTATAGACATCCAAGAATAGTGTTTGTAGTAAGGGCGCTAGGGGGAGGAGTTAAGATGTGAGGTCTTTTTGACCTCTGCAGACAGTGACAAGATTAGTAGATAAAGGATATTAGCTTACTACTCGCCTACTAATACCTGTACAGCTGATTAAGAGAGAGAAGAGGGAGAGAGAAAGATAAGAGATTGGTAGCAGAGAGAATTTAAAGAGTGAAAAAACAGGTGGGGGAGACAGAGAGAGCAGGAGAGTGATAGAAGTAGAAAGAGGGAGAGATATAAGTAGAGAGAATTAGACGAATGAAGGCAACGAAATTAAACAGTGAAAATAATCTAAGTAGAGAGAATTTTAAACACTTTCACTCTTCTACCGACTCCATTGTGTCGTAGCAGTCATGTTGAGGCACTGCATAAACGTTTGCGTTCACAAACGTAGAAAAAAGTACTCAATACTTAGAATGTGCATATTTTGATAGAAGCTGAAAGTTCTTGAATCATATCTCTTAGTTTACAGGTGTCAAATATTGAAACGATTGAAGCAGGGCATCATGTTTTGATGTGTTTATGAATATATTTGCTTAGATACTGTCACGCTACTCGCCGACTTCAAGCGTTTGAATAATTGGTAATGTGAAATACTAATTGTATGCTGAGGTTGATGTAATCAACTTGCCCTCCTCCTGAAATTGCTGGCCTTGTGCCAACATTTGGAATCCATTATACTGGAACATAAAAAGGCGACGGGCTGGCAGAATGGTTAGCACCCCTGGCAAGATGCTTGCCGATACTTCGTCCATCTTTGCGTTCTTAGTCCATATTCCTCCGGGGTCGGCCCGAGGCTATAGTAGAAGACACTTGCCCATGGTTCCATGCAGTGGGACTGAACCCAGAACCATGTGGTTGGTAAGCCAGCTACTTACCACACATCCACTTCTGTGCATACATACATAAAAAAACTGGTACTCCGTCGCTTATGACAACGAGTGTTCCATTTGGTACAATCAATGGAACAGGCTGCTCATGTGATTAACTTGCAAGTGGCTGAGTACTCCACAGACACGCGTACCCTTCAGTATTTCTCATGGATATTCAGCGTAACACAGAATGTGACAAGGCTGACCCTTTGAAATACAGGTACTACTCATTTTTGCCAGCTGACTGGGCTGGAACAACTTGGAATAAGGTTCCTTGCGCAAGGACACAACGCACCGTCGGGAATCGAACTCACGAACTTACGATTGTGAGCCGAACACCCTAACCACTAAGCCACGCGCCTTCACAATTAAAGTACATACATAAGTACATACACAGATACATGTGTGTGTGTGGAGAAAGAGAGAGTGCGTGTGTGTGTGTGTGGAGGAGGAAGAAGAGAGAAAAATGTTAAAGGATGTGTCAAAGTCGAAGGGGTGGTGTGGGGTTTGGGGGCGAGGAATTTACGTCGTCTATTTTTAGTAACCACTCTTCCGGCCTCACCACCACCACCACCACCACCACCACTACCCCGCCTTGACATTTGGTCATCTTCAGAAAAGAATTAATTGAAACACACACACACGCGTTTCTATTATCGGACGTAAGATCGGCCAGCGAAAGAGAGAGAGAGAGAGGGAGAGAGAGAGAGAAAGGGAGGGAGAGAGAGAGAGAGAGAGAGAGAAAGGGAGATTGAGAGAGAGAGAGAGAGTGGTGGGGGTGAAGGGAAGGAGGTAGGGAGGTAGAATGGGTGTGGTGACCACTTCAACTTTTCGGGATTTGTGCGGTGAGGGTCGGAGTAAAGCTGATAAAGCAGGGGGTAGTGGTGGCGGCGGTGTTCTTTTTTTTTTTCTTTTACCTTTTACTCGTTTCGATCATTTGGACGGCGGCCAAGCTGGGGCACCGCTATGAAGTGTTTAACAGACACCAGAACTTATTTCAAAGTCTGGTACTTTATTCTTCTGGAAACTTTTTAGCCTAATAACCAAGTTTCGGGGTCGTAAACAAACTAACACCGGTTGTCAAGCGTTGGGACAGGGGACAAACAGACACTAAAATACACATACACAACGGGGCTTTCTTTCACACGATTTCCGTCACTAAGTATTGGCTGGCCCAGGGTTATAATAGAAGACATTTGCCCAAGGTGTCATGCAGCGGGATTGAACTTAGCATCACGAGGTTCCAAAGCGAGCTACTCAAACCACACAGCCATGCCTTGTATGATGTGTGTATATTTTACGTCTATGATAGTGTATGTCTGTGCATTCATTAGGATGTAATAGCGCATGAATGCATGGAAATGTGTGTGTGTGTGTGTATACAAATGTGTGTGTGTGTGTGTGTGTGTGTATGTATAGGAGTGTATGTGTGCGAGGAAAATGTGATCGCACGTTTGTATAGACGTGTATAGTTGTTGGGTGTTAAGAAGTTTGATTCCCAACCACATGGTTCCGGGTTCAGTTACACTTCACGGCACCTTGGACAAGTGTCTTCCACTATTGCCCCGGGCAGACGAAAAATTTGAGAGGATTTGGTAAGCAGAAACCGAAAGAAGCCAGTCGTGTGTGTGTGTGAGTGTGTGTAAAAGGAGTAAAGACCCTCCTCAGTCATGAATGACCATGGGATTGCACCTAGAAAGTTCCTCTCTGAGGCACAAGTCCGGGTAATGTTGTCTTATGGAATACCAACAGTCGCCCATGCATACCAGCCGCCTTTCTTCACGTCACTGATGTTATCCAAGGGAAAGGCAAAGGGGCCGATACAGCTTGGCACCAGCAACGTCACAACTCATTTGTGCAGCTGAGTGAACTAGAGCAAGGTGAAATAAAGTGTCTTGCTCAAGAACACAACACACAGTCTGGTCCGGGTCTCGAACGCACTACCTCATGATTGTGAGCCCGACGCTAGTATGTGTGTGTGTGTGTGTGTGTGTGTGTGTGTTGTGTGTGTGTGCGTGCGCGCCAGCCAAACAGAAAAGATACATGTATGTGTCTCACCACCGCTTGACAATCAGTACTAGTGTGATTACGTCAGCGTAACATTAGCGGTTCGGCAAAAATGACCTTTGGGACTAAACCTGGAACCATGTGGCAGGGAAGCAAACTTCTTACCACACAACCACACCCGCGCCTATGTTCGTCATTTTTATTGTTTATATATTTACTATATATCTATACCAGTGGTTTTCAACCAGGGTTCCGCCAGTACAGTTCAGGGGTTCCGCAAGAAGTTACAAAAATGCTAAAATCGGCGGTAATTTTTAATTCTCCTGTGCAGATATGTGTGCATAAGACAATAAAATTATTGCACAGGGGTTCCTCGAGCCAGTGGAATGTTTCCTTGGGGTTCCGCTCCAGCAAAAAGGTTGAAAAGCACTGATCTATACACTCCTTTACTCGTTTCAGTCATTTGACTACGGCCATGCTGGAGCACCGCCTTTAGTCGAACAAATCGACCCCAGGATTTATTCTTTGTAAACCTAGTACTTATTCTATCGGTCTCTTTTGCCAAACCGCTAAGTTTCGGGGACGTAAACACACGAACATCGGTTGTCAACGATGGTGGGTTGGGGAGTGACAAACACAGACACACAAACATGTATACATATGTATACACAGGCACACTCACATAAATACACAAACACACACATACGATGGGCTTCTTTCAGTTTCCGTCAACCAAATCCACTTACAAGGCTATAGTAGATGTCACTTGGCCAAAATGCCACACAGTAGGTCTGAACCCAGAACCATGTGGTTGGGAAGCAATGTTATATATATATATATATATATATATATATATATATCCCACCGTGACCGACCAGGCTATCAGATGTTGCCACACATCGCTGGTCACAATGCGCTTTGCATTGTTTTAGCCTTCAAATGACGCCACCCTGCTGGCTAAGCGAGCAGGCTAACAGAAGAAAGAGTGAGAGAAAGTTGTGGCGAAAGAGTACAGCAGGGATCGCCACCAGCCCCTGCCGGAGCCTCGTGGAGCTTTAGGTGTTTTCGCTCAATAAACACTCACAACGCCCGGTTTGGGAATCGAAACCGCGAGTCCGCTGCCCTAATCACTAGACCAATGCGCTCCCCCTGTATATATATATGTGTGTGTGTGTGTGTGTGTATTCATTGAAGGCCGGTGACTCATCCCTACTATAAATAACTGCTGCTCCTCCGAGTTTCTTGGAATTACAAAATCCTGAATCATCGGAGAAGCAGCAGCAGAATCGGTCGGTGCTTCCCAGAAAATATAAATAAGAGAAATAAAAAAAACCCACCGAAAACAAACCAAAACGAAACTAAACGACCCTTCCCGCCACCTCCTCCCTACCTGTCTCTCTATTATATGATAAACGAAACGGATGTGAGGGATATCCGGATGTTTGGTTGAGAGGAGAGCAGATATTTTAATAACAACGTGGTTGGTTAGAGAGACTTGAAACAAAAGGGGGAAAAAATACCAGAGATACGTAAATAAGCGAATAAAAAATGAAAAAAACCTATCGTTATCGGCTGCACCAGGTTCAATGCTTTACCAATCAACAACACCACCACCACCAACAACACCGTTTGTTGAATCATCACACACAGACACACATACATTCCATCCTCGCCAGCTTTCGCTATTTACGTTTGTATTTCTTGCACGCTTCCATTCACACACCTCACGAACACACATCCACATTACGTTTAGCTGATGTCAAACAACAACGTTTTACATTTCCTAATTCTACCTGGGCTGACAATTTATCCTTCTACTTATTTCTTTTACTCCCTGACACGTGTCAGTCATTGGACAGCGGCCATGCTGGAGCACCGACTTCAAAGGTTTTAGTCGAAGAAATCGACCTCGGGACTTACTCTTTGTAAACCTAGTGCTTATTTTACCGGCCTCTTATGCCGAACCGCTAGGTTACGGGGACATAGACACACCAACATTAGTTGTTAAGCGATGGGAGGGGGGACAAACACACACACACACACATGTATGTATGTATGTATGTGTGTGTGTGTATGTATATGTGTGTGTGTGTATGTATATGTGTGTGTGTGTGTGTGTGTTGTGTGTGTGTGTGTGTGTGTGTGTGTGTTGCTTTTCTTGTTTTCCATTTTTTCTTTCATTGCTGGCAAAAAAAAAGTCCTTATTCCATGTCCTGGTACTTCGTATTTTTTGTTGTTTGTTTTGTGATGTCCTTTGCCCACATATACATATGTATATACGTATACATGTATGTATGTATATATATATATATTATATATATATATATATATATATATATATATATATATTATATATGCGACGAGCTTCTTTCAGTTTCCTTCTACCAAATCCACTCACAAGGCTTTGGTCGGCTCGTGGCTATAGAAGACAGTTGTCCAAGGTACCACGCAGTGAGATTGAACCCGGAAGCATGTGGTTGGGAAGCAAGCTCCTTGTCACAGAGTCACGCCTGTGCCTCTATTTACTTTATCCATCCGTCCATCTTATTTATCTGTCTGTCAGTCTGTCTGTCTGTCTGTGTTTCTGTCGTTCTATCCGTCTTTCCAATGAAACAATCAAAACTTCGAAAATTAATGGGAGAGAGGATGCCAGGTGAGGGTTATGTTAAACCGGACAATGGATGAAGTCTTTTCTACTCTAGGCACAAAGCCCGAATTATTTGGGGGAGCGGGCCAGTCGATTAGATCGACCCCAGTACACAACTGGTACTTAATTCATCGACCCCGAAAGGATAAAAGGCAAAGTCGACCTCGGCAGAATTTGAACTCAGAACTTAGCGGCAGACTAAATACCTATTTCTTTACTCCCCACAAGGGGCTAAACACAGAGGGGACAAACAAGGACAGACAAACGGATTAAGTCGATTATATCGACACCAGTGTTTCACTGGTACTTAATTTATCGCAGTCAAATGACTGAAACGAATAAAAGATTAAAAGAATTGCAAGATATTTTCGTCCTATTCTCTTAACGACTCGTCATCCCGTCGCCTGTCGGAGATGAGAAGACCTGTAATGTCTTTGTGACACGACAGGGAGACAGAAAACTCTAAGATTTCGTGAGTGGCAGCTACCCTGATTGCCAAGAGTGTGAGCGTGCAGAGGGGAGGGGGGGAAACAGAAAAAGATCTCAAATTTCTGGATAATAGACCTTATCAGAGATGAGTGGGTATATTATACACGGAGATTATTATTACGATATGACACTTAGGAGTCCCTTATCGTTGTTGTTCGGGCGCTGATCCGGTAGACAGAGATGCGATGAAGCTTATTCCAGCCACGACCGTCTGTCTAAACACTCACACACACACACACACACACACACATGGCAGAATCGTTAGCACGTCGGGCGAAATGCGTAGCCGTATTTCGTCTCCCATTAAAGTTCTGAGTTCAAATTCCGCCGAGATCGACTTTGCCTTTCATCCTTTCGAGGTCGATAAATAAAGTACCAGTTTCGCACTGGGGTCGATGTAATCGACTTAATCCCTTTCTCTGACCTTGTTTGTCCCCTCTATGTTTAGCCCCTTGTGGACAATAAAGAAATATATATACGAGAGAGAGAGATTGAAATTCACGCCTCTTTATCCACTACGATCGCTTCGACGCACCATGCATCGGTACCTCGTAGGTGAGATGCTATACAAACAATTGTGGTGCACCATAGGTGCAAACGGGGACGTAAACACACCAACATCGGTTGTAAAGCGATGGTGGGGGAACAAACAGACACACACACACACACATACACACATATATACGACGGGCTTCTTTCAGTTTCCGTCTTCCAGATCCACCCACAAGGCTTTTGTCGGCCTTTAATCGAGCAACTCGACCCCGGGACTTATTCTTTGTAAGCCCAGTACTTATTCTATCGGTCTCTTTTGCCGAACTGCTAAGTGACGGGGACATAAACACACCAGCATCGGTTGTCAAGCACAGCTAGGGGGGCAAACGCAGACACACAAACATACACACACGCATATATATATACATATATACGACGGGCTTCTTTTAGTTTCCGTCTACCAACTCCACTCACAAGGCTTTGGTCGGCCCGAGGCTATAGTAGAAGACACTTGCCCAAGTGTCACGCAGAGGGACTGAACCCGGAACCATGTGGTTGGGAAGCAAACTCTAACCACAGAGCCGCGCCTGCGTCCATATATGTATATATATGTGTGCGTGTGTGTGTATATATATATATATATATATATATATATATATATGTATGTATGTGTGTGTGTGTGTGTGTGTGTGTGTGTATACGCACACATACACACAGATAGTGGTCTGCATTATCTAATGTACCCCTGATTTGAAGGAAATGTGGCTGTTATTTCTACTAAGGTGGGCGACCTCGCTGACCCGCAACTTTTATCGTCTTCGTGGGGAGACGTCTTACGACGTGATGAGGAAAACAGAGAAAATAAAACTGTCTCCAGCTTCGATGTGATGGTCCTTATCAGGGGTGTATGGGTGGATATAAGTAATATGAATGGGTGTACTTATGATATGAAGGGTGGGATTTATAAATAGAAATCTGAAATTTAGAGATGGCAGCCCCTTTTTTGTAGAAATGGGGTCTATGTTGTGTTTATAATGATGTGAAATAGGGAAGAAGAAAAATGCGGAAAAAAATCTCAAATTTCAATTAATGGCCCTTATCTGAAATTGGAAGGAAGGGAGGGAGGAAGGAAGGAAGGAAAAAATGAAATGAAGACAGAGAAGGAAAGAGAAAGAGAAAAGCGAAAAAAAGGAGAGTAAGAGATAAGGGGAAGAAAATAAGAAAGAAAGAAAGAAAAGAAAGAAGGACAAAGAATGAGAGAAAGAAAAGAGAAAGCAAGAAAGAAGCAGACAGAAAGGAAGGAAGGAAGGAAGAAAAAGAGAAAGCAAAGAAACTTAGAGAAGGGAAGAGAAAGAAAGAAAGAAGAGAGGGAGAAATGAGCAAAGAAAGAAAAAATATAGAAAAAAAGAAAAATAAAGATAAGAGAGGGGGAGAATGAAAAACGAAAAAGAAAGGAAAGAAAAAAGAAATAAAGTTGAAAAAAGAAAAGGAGAAAAAAGGAAAGAAAGAAAACGGAAAGAAACAAGAAAAAGAGAGGAGAGAAAAAAAGAGGAATTGGGGGATGTTGTTTTTGAAATTCGAGAACTTTTTCCTTTTTTCTTCACGATAGACATGTCCCACGCTGGTTCCTTGTCACCATTTCTAACCCAAACCTTAACTCGAAAAAACAACTTGTTAATCCCAAAAGATGCAAATGACTCTACCAAGGAATGGAAACCGTGTAGAATCACCACTACCTTCGTCTCTCTCTCTCTCTCTCTCTCTCTCTCTCTTTTCCCCCAACCCTTAGAGGATGTCTTTACAAGGCCCCTCGGTCAGCTAGAAACAACAGCCGTCTTGAATATAAGGGAAAACGTACATATTTGATGATGTAATCTTACACATACCCAGAAATCGATGGAATGGACACGGCTAGAATGCCTCCAGTGGGTAGCCCTGGCCATAAGGTTGAACTAGGGCTAAACAACAAACCACCTGAAGCAACCAAACAAGCCAATGCAGGATAGAGGTGGGGGGAGGAACTGTACGAGATTCGACATGCAAGAAATAGCAGCCAAATCCCCCCCACAAATCATATCCAACCGTGTCTTAAAGAATTTTCTTCACAAAATTGTCCAAGATAAATCTATGTTCTTTTTACTTGTTCCATTCGTTGGATTGCGGCAATGTTAAGGCACCGCCACTAGGTTATGAGAACGTTAACAAACCAACGACGGTTAACAAACCAACGACGGTTGTCAAGAGACGCGGAGACACACACACACTTGAATGGATTCCTCGCAGTTTGCATCTACCAAATTCACCCACACAGCATTGGTTGGCTTAGGGCTATAGTAGAAGACACTTGTCCAAGGTGCCACGCAGTGGGACTGAACCCGGAACCATGTGGTAAAGAACCAAACTTCATTACCACTCAGCTATAAAAAAAAAGACAGGATAGATATGGCCGGGATGCTTTTGACCATTCGGTCATTAAGCCTCTGGCCAATATGCCGCGTGAATTGTATCGATATATCACAAGCCCTACCTGCCAGGGGCCCCAAGGCAAGTGCTCGGTCGCAAAGTGATCACAATAAGCGGCTTTCATTGCATACATATAAAACATTCTCCGTATGTATGTATAAATGTATGTGCCTTTGTGTCTGTGTTTGACAACCGGTGTTGGTGCCGTTATGTCCCCGTAACTTAGCGTTTCAGCTAAAGAGACAGACAGAATAAGTACTAGGCTTAGAAATTAAGTACTGGCGTTGATTTGTTCGACTAAAACCCTGCAAGGCGGTGCTCCAGCATGGCCGCAGTCAAATGACAAACAAGTAAAAGAATATTTATATAAAGTAAAGGCTATTTCGAACAAGCTGTCCCTGTTCGTAAATACAAAAACACAGATATTGTGTCGTATAGCCAGCTGGAAGCGACGTTTCCTGGGGTTAAACAACAGTAACATTCGTCCCATCTAGGACTGCCACACTACTTTAAACAAGGTATTTCGGTATTTCGTCTGCTGTTACGTTCTGAGTTTAAATTCCGCCAAGGTCGACTTTGCCTTTCATCCTTTCGAGGTCGATAAATTAAGTACCAGTTACGCACTGGGGTCGATGTAATCGACTTAATACCTATGTCTGTCCTTGTTTGTCCCCTCTATGTTTAGCCCCTTGTGGGTAATAAAGAAATAGGTATTTCGTCTGCCGCTACGTTCTGTGTTCAAATTCCGCCGAGGTCGACTTTGCCTTTCATCCTTTCGGGGTCGATAAATTAAGTACCAGTTGCGAACTGGTGTCAATGTAATCGACTTGATCCGTTTGTCCTCTCTGTGGGTAGTACTACTTGTGGGTAGTAAAGAAATAGGTATTTCGTTTGTCTTTACGTTCTGAGTTCAAATTCCGCCGAGGTCGACTTTGCCTTTCATCCTTTCGGGGTCGATAAATTAAGCACCAGTTGCGTACTGGGGTCGATATAATCGACTGACCCCCTCTCCCAAAATTTCGGGCCTTGTGCCTAGAGCAGAAACGCCTTTACTTTAAAGAACTGTTACTGAACATCTACGAGAGAATTAGAAATAATATTTATACACACACCACACACACACACACTTATTACATAGAAGATAAAGGAAAGACCAGATAAGAAATACGTGGGTTTGTTTTTTTTTCCTAGTTTCATTTTCTCATTTGTAGTATATCATTTTCTTTGTTTTGTTTTGTTGGTGCTGATTTCGTGAAAGGATCCTGTGTCAGTAAATTGGTCCCTTAATTGAGTAGTAATTACATCAACAATTGCCAGTTGAAGGGGGCAGAGGGCAGAGAGAGAAAGAGAGAGAGAAGAGAGGAATAATATAACGGAATAGCGTGAACTGAAACTCAACGACATGTCTAGTTTTCCTTTTGATTGCTTTAGGAAGTGTGTGTTTGTGTCGTACGTTTGGGTTTGCAGCAGATAATCTTTCGGTTTACGATCACAGATTGGAAAGCGGAAAATTATCCTCAGCAGGAATGGCTATACGGTTGAGAAGTCTCGCTTTTGTAGTCACGTCGTTTCTTGAGTTGGAAAGATTTAGGAAAATAAAATAAAATTGGCCATTCGTTTACTAAAGGGTCCTTCGTCTGGCTCTAAACAGGGAAAGGAGACACCTATATATCACAGATCCACGCCTACAAACAAGCCATCCATGCCCAACACCCTCTGATGTGGCCAGTTGATGTCACAATAACTAGATTCTTTATCAACATCTCAGAATGAATGAAGGATTTTGGTGGTTCCCGGGACAATTCTGAGAGAGAGAGAGTGTGTGAGTGTGTGTGTATGTGTACTCTTTTACTTGTTTCAGTCATTTGAATGCGGCCATGCTGGAGCACCGCCTTTAATCGAGCAACTCGACCCCGGGACTTATTCTTTGTAAGCCCAGTACTTATTCTATCGGTCTCTTTTGCCGAACCGTTAAGTGACGGGGACATAAACACACCAGCATCGGTTGTCAAGCAATGCTAGGGGCACAAACGCAGACACACAAACACACACACGCATATATATATATATATATATATATATATATACATATATACGACGGGCTTCTTTCAGTTTCCTTCTACCAAATCCACTCACAAAGCTTTGGTCGGCCCGAGGCTATAGTAGAAGACACTTGCCCAAGATGCCACGCAGTGGGACTGAACCCGGAACCATGTGGTTGGTAAACAAGCTACTTACCACACAGCCACTCCTGCGCCTGTGTATGAGTATAATTCTGAGAAAATAGGTAGTATGTGAATGTGTGTTAGTGTATCTATGTTTCAGCGTGTGTGTGTGCGTGTGGAAGACAGTGAATGTGTGTGTGTGTGTGTGTGTGTGTGTGTGTATTGCGTTTGCGAGCATGCAACAGAGAACGTGAGAAACTTGTTTGTAGTTTCATGTATGAGTAGACACAGAAAAAGTTTTTAAAATGAGAGACAGAGAGAGAGAGGTGGGGGAAGAGAATGTGTGTCTGTGTGTGTGTTTATGGAAGTGGGAGTGCTAAAAGGAACTTGTTTATAAGTGTGCGTATGAAAGAAAAGACTTTGAGAATATGTGTATGAGAAGTGAGAGGGAAGTGTGTAAGAAGGGAGGGAAAGAGAGAGAGAGAGAGAGAGAGCTGTGTATGAGTGGAAAGAAAGATGTGTGTGTGTGTGTAAAAAGAATTACTGTGAGCACACGGATATAAAAAGCGAAAAATTGATAAGTTGGTCTTCATATGGGGAAAGGAAAAAAAAACATTTGAAGTGTGAGAGTGTTAAGATAGGAAGACTATAATGTCTGTGTGTTTGTGAGTGTGGAGAGACAGACAGACAGAATGTATGTGTCTGTAATGATGAGAGGAGAGAGAGAGAGAGAGAGAGAGAGAGAGAGAGAGAGAGAGAGAGAGTGAGTGTGTGTGTGTGTGTACTTGTGTGTAAAGATAACAGTAAGAGTGTGTGAGTGTAAAGATAAGAACAAGTGTGTGCGTGCGTAGATTAAAATATTTAAAAACTATGTGAAAAGAGAAGGTATGTCTAAGTTAAAATATGTGAATATGTACGAATGTGTGTGTGTGTGTGTATGTGTGTGAATACAGCTATATGAAGAGTTTGTATGTGTGTGTGTGTGTGTGTGTGTGTATAGAGAGAGAGAGAAAGAGAGAGAGAGAGAGACCCTAAGATGTAGGGAAATTAAAAATACACGATGAATGTATTATCAGCTGGTCAATGCTGATGGTATGTACATTACGTATATACACATACACACGGGTGTGAGTATCTATATATGTGTATATATATATATATATGTGTGTGTGTGTGTTTGTTTATACACACGCAGATGTGTTTATCTATATATGTATGTTTGCTTAGTTTGTTTTTAGATAATTGTAGCTAAGGCCAGACTGGAGTGCCTCCTCCAGTTTGTATGTGAAGTTATATGTTTGTGTCAGTTTAGAAACAGACAAAAAAGTCTTCGTAAACAGAATTCTGGTTTGAGTGAGATTAAGAGAAAATTTATCGTTTAGCTCGAGTTTTACTGATCTACGAGTGTTAACAAAAGACATTCCAGCCTTAACCACCCCACCTATACTTTTCAGTTTTATCTTTTTGTTTAGGCGTAAGTGAATATTAGGACAACATTGTCCATCGTGTATTTCTTTATCAAGACTGTGTGATTTGAAGGGGATTCAGCTGCTATTTCTAGCACACCCAGTGATTAGGCAGAAACACTCTTGTCGAGAGAGAGAGAGGAGACAGACAGACAAACAGACAGAGCGCACGCGCAAAAGAGGGAAGAGAGGAGTGGGGGTAGGTTAAGATCGTACGATTTCTTGAGAACCGGCGAAGAAATTTTGGTTTTTCTGCGATGGTACGGAAGTAAATGAGTAAGAAATAGAGACGACCCCACCCGACCCAACGAAGGATTGACTCTGGGCTTGCCATGGCAAACTTATGGCACTCCGAGTTTTCTTCTAGACTCCTTTAGGACCTATTATCATCAAAGTCCTGAGTAATGTTGAGAAAATATTTCAAAACTTTCTTAAAATTTCACTGAAGTTTAATTCCCTAATCTTTGGGTCTACCTTTCTTCACCACTTACCCCTCTTTCTCTTTCACTCATTCTCTCCGAATTAGTCATAAACTAAACCTACAGTTTAAGGCCCCCACAGTCTACAAGAGAGTTCCCTTCAAAATAATTAAGGGGCATCTATGTTTGTTTTAATTATTGTTTTATTTTTTATTTGTTTCATGCTGGGGCACCCCACTGAAGAGTTTAATCGAACAAATTGACTTTTTTTCCCCCTAAGTCTGGTGTTTATTGTATCGGTGACTTTTTGTTGGACAGCTAAGTTACGGACACAAACACACCAACACCAGTTGTCAAACGGTGGTGGAGATCAGACAAAGTTTTCACGCATACACACAAACACACGACGGGCTTCTTTCAGTTTCCTTCTACCAACTCACAAGGATTTAGTCGGCCCAAGGCTACATAGAAGACGCCCAAGGTGCTACCAGAGCCGGATTTACCATTGTGCTTAAGCACAGGGCCTTGTTGACCAGGGGCAGGCATCTTCTTGCCCCTACAGCCAATTTTTCGCGATGAATTTCTCAAATATCAAACGTTTAAATGTTTTTCCTAAAAGTTACAAAAGTGAAATTACTAATGTGAACGTTTTTACACGTTATCTTTTAACATAAAGGAGTCAAGTAGGGTCCTCATTTGTCCTAAATACGGACTGAACCCGGAACTATGTGGTTGAAAAACCAGCTTCTTACCTCACCGCTAGGGTGGCCCGCTATTATTAATTTTTTTTATTAAAGTGGACAATAATAGAGGAAGAAGTCCTACAAGTTACACAGAAAGAAGCTGAAGGTTGCCTTAAATCGAAGACCAAGCAAGAGAGTCTCCATAACAAATATTTTAGTATACATGGTGGTTGTTTTTGCACTAAAAATCGTTATCTGTGAAATTGTCATTTTAGTTTTTTCATAAGGCTGGTAAGCCTACTTTACGCGGTCGGTGGATTTGCTAGAAATAGTAGCCAAATCTCCCTTCAAGTCACAAACCTACTGTTCCAAAAGTAAATAGCTACGTTTATAAAGAAAATGGGGTGATAAATTTGACAATGTATTCCTAAGATACATCACGTCCTGAGAAGATAAAACGAACGAATGGTCACGGTTGGAACGCGTTTGATTAACAACAAAAGAAAGGAGGAAAGTTACAGTAGTTAAATGTGGTCCTTGAATTTATATTGTCCGAAAAAAATACTGTTCCTAGTTTTTACCCGGGTAATCCGGTTTCAATTCTCGACATGAAAACGCAGTATTTTTAAATGGTGGGACGCGAGGATGGTCACAACTTTTGGGCCGGAACACATAAAGGAGCAATTTTTCGGTATTAGTAGACGACGTCATTCACCCATACAACGCTCCTTTATGACACAAAGAAGCTAAGCTGAAAAAGAGAGTGAATGACGTCATCTACCAATACCGAAAGATTGTCCTGAAAGGAGTAAATAAGAATGGGATGTTCATAATGTGGAATCCCTTTGATAATGATCAAAGGGATTCCATGCTCAAAACACAGCTGTCGAGTTAATTAGGGATGACTAGGAAGCTGAACAACAAGAAGGGGTCACGAACATCGAATAGAATATCTTACAGGGGTTAGAAAGGTGCTTAAACTCACATACACAAATACAATATATTATAGAATCAGCTCATCTATGACAGAAAGCGCTCCAGTCGCGACACCCACGTCTGTTCGTATATCAATTATTATGTTATTTTTGTTGTTAGAGAAACATCTTGTCTTTTCAGTATAATTCCAGTCCCATCTCGAATGGTTTACGGGAAGTATGAAATCGACCCCTCATTAACTAAACTGTTGTTTTATTTCAAGCAAACCCAGAGGGAGGTTTGGTAAAGTTTACCTTGGTGTGATTTTAATTAAGAACTCCAAGAATCGCAAGTTCCACAGGCATGTAAAATACTCTATAGGAATATTATATTAACTCTTCTGAATTTA
>NC_043024.1:6016969-6023601 GCF_006345805.1 Octopus sinensis
AAGCAATATCTAAATTCGTTGAATAATTCTCTCTCATCATTTCCTACATCCGCCAACACCGATCGATCCTTGATTTCCCCGACACAGCATTCTTAACGGAGTGAGACGATTGGGCGCTGGCGTTTGGGCGCTGGCGATTGGGCACTGGCGTGTGGACGTTGATCAGTTGGCACTGCTGACTGGGCTGGATTGGACTGGATTGAAATGGAATGGAATGGAGTGGACAGGAAATTCAGCCTGTTTTGGCGATTGTACGTTTTGACACTGGAGGAAGACACGCACATGCGCGGTAGAAGTATATTCATACATGTAGGAAGAGAAAGAGAGAGACATACGAACATAGTAACATAAACGGAGAGGTGCAAAAGGGGATGGGAAGGAGGAGAGAAAGAGAGAGAACAGGAGAAGAAGGGGAGGAGCAATTAGAAGAAGAGAGACGAGGAGATAGCGGAGAAGCGAGAGGACGAAAGAGAAGGAGAGAGAAAGGAAGAGAGAACAGATGGAGATGGAGGAGAGAGGAATAGAGAATAGGAGGAGGAGGAGGGGACGAGGAATTAGGAGAGAGACGAGGAGACAGGGGAGGAGAGAGAGGGGGAAAGAGAAGGAGAGAGAGGAAGTGGAGGAGAGTGGCGAGGAAACAGAGAGAGGCAAGGAAACAGTGGAAGATAGAGAGAGGAGGAGGAGGAAAGACAAGAGAACAAGAACAATATTAAAACGTCGGATGTCAAATAAGTCTGCGTCGAATGATCAACGCCGAATTGAAACGGTCGTACCAGAACGTCTTTTAGCCAACACACATGACAACTCTTCCGGGCCCCTCACTCCTCACCTGACGCTCAATCCTGATCCAATTCCACCGATCCGAGAAACAAGAACCCCAACCATTCCCGACCCTCCACTCCCTGCATCACCCAATCCAAACCCATTCACACAGCCGGACCTTGACCCTTGGCCTTTGGCAAGGTGGCTTTCTGTCCGATCCAACCATCGCTGCATTTGCTGTTGGATCTCTTCCTCTCCCTTTCTCCCCCCTCTCTCTCTCAGTTTTCCAAGATTACATTTCGTTTCTCTATCACGTAGACTCTTACTATCACCCTTAGCAATAGCTACCCCTACAGACGTGCGGCTGTATGGTTGAGAAGCTTGCTTCCCAGCCAAGGGATCTTAAGTTCAGCCCCACTGCATGGTACCATGGGCAAGTGTCTTCTACTATAGACTCGGGCTGACCTAAATCTTGTGAATGGATTTAGAATACAGAAACCGAAAATAAGCCAGATGTGTGTGTGAGTGTGTGTGTGTGCGAGAGAGACCACTGCTTAACAACCGGTGTTGGTGTGTTTACGTCCCTGTAACTCGTTTGGCAAAAGAGAGCGACAGAATAAGTATCAGTTTAAAAGAAAACAACGTACTGGAGTCGATTTGTTCGACTAAACCCTTTGAAGGTGGTGCCCCAGCATGGCCGTAGTCCAATGACTAAAAGAAGTAAAAGATACACACATACACACACATATGTAAATACTCGCCATTACATTTTCAATCAACCAAATATGAACCATTTTGTTGCACAATGTGTCTCCATCTTTCCTTTAACTTGAAATTACCCTCTTCCCTGAATTGAGGTGATTTCATGGCAAAGAATTCATCAAGATATCTTTTTACGTCATCCAAGGAATTGAAATTTTTACCATTAAGACTATTCTGCAGAGACCTGAATAAGTGGAAATCCGAAGGAGCAATATCTGGTGAATATGGAGGGTGGGGTATCACATCCCAGCCGAGCTGCAGCAATTTTTGTCTGGTTCCCAAAGAAACGTGCGGTCTTGCATTATCATGTTGGGAAGAAAAAACACACCCTTCCTGTTGGCCAATTCTGGACGTTTCTCTTGAATTGCTGCTTTTAACTCGTCCAGTTGCGTGCAGTATTTCTCAGAATTAATTATCAGGTTACTTGGGAGAAGTCCATAGTACAGAATTCCTTTCCAATCCCACCAGACTCAACCATGTTCTGAAATAAGTCGAAAGGTAAGCTACTATAAATCGGCACGAACTTTCCGAACAACCCAATATATCTGCATTGATATACGTGTGTGCATGTATATATAAATCTATAGCTATATGCGTGTGTGTGTGTGTGTGTGTGTGCGTGTGTGTGTGTGTGTTTTGCTACCCATTTCAAAGATAGTTGTTGGAATTGGCTGACTGAAAGCTTCACGTAAATGCTCTTTCCAGCGTGATGCTTGTCCGTCTTCTGTTGTTAGCTCAGGGCGGCGAGCTGGCAGAATCGTTAGCACACCGGGCGAAACGCGTAGCGGTATTTCGTTTGCCGCTACGTTGTGAGTTCAAATTCCGCCGAGGTCGACTTTGCCTTTCATCCTTTCAGGGGTTGATAAATTAAGTACCAGTTATGCACTGGGGTCGATATAATCGACTTTATCCCTTTGTCTGTCCTTGTTTGTCCTCTCTGTGTTTAGCCCCTTGTGGGTTGTTGGAATTACTCTTCCCACTTGCTAACTCGAACACGATTTTATACATGGAGTTCGTGAGTTATGCAGCTTCCATACCTTTCTTCTTCCGCCACAGCTGCTTGTCTCTTCTGCACATTTTCTTCACTTCCTGACCAATTCTCTGATAGACTTCATCGTAAAGCTGCCACTGGTCGGTTAGACTTGCTTCATATGGCCTTGCTCATCAGACAAACATAACGAAAGTGAGAAAGGAAACTTACCAAACTCTCGACGAGGGTATGCTAACCCTACTTTCCAAACAAAATTAGGTACCCTGAAAAGCCTTTCTAAATATCTGTTGTTTAATATAACGATGTGTATGGATGTCAATGCATGTCCGAGTGGTATTTCGTACTGGCAAATTGTTGGGTAAGAAAGTTCCCTGTTAGTAATCCTGGTAAACCATGGTATTAGTTCCCCGCTGCTCCTGATAGTTCTCTAAGGTGGTGGCTGCCAGCTTTACTCTTTTACTCTCTTTTACTTGGTTCAGTCATTTTTGACTGTGGCCATGCTGGAGCACCGCCTTTAGTCGAGCAAATTGACTTCAGGACTTATGCTTTGTAAGCCTAGTACTTATTCTATTGGTCTCTTTTGCCGAACCGCTAAGTTATGGGGACGTAAACACACCAGCATAGATTGTCAAGCGATGTTGGGGGGACAAACACAGACACATACATACATACATACATACATACATAGCCACTACACACATTTTTTCTCTCCTTGTTTTTTTTCTGTGTCCCTTTCTGTAGAAGAGCGTATGCTCGAAACGTAAAAGACTTTTCTATTCCTGGGCGTTATACTAATACATCTGTTTGTTTTGTACACGACCTGTCTTCCTTTTTTTTTTTTTCGTGAACTCTCTATATATATATATAATATATATATATATATATATATATATATATATATAATATAGATATATATATATAAATATATATATATATATATATACGACGGGCTTCCTTCAGTTTCCGTCTACCAAATCCACTCACAAGGCTTTGGTCGGCTCGAGGCTATAGTAGAAGACACTTTCCCAAGGTGCCTCGCAGTGGGACTGAACCCGGAACCATGTGGTTCGTAATCAAGCTACTTACCACACAGCCACTCCTACTTTAGCAAGTGTTTACATGTGGTGGTGTTTTTTAGATGTGTTAGTGTTCGGTGCAGTAGAGTAAATCATTTAAATCGGTTTTTGTCACCAACCACTGTTTACCAGCGTGAACTCTGAATACATTCAACATTATACAAAACATCACCATTTTATGGCAGAACCTGAATTTGTAACAGCAAGGTAGCCTGATCAAGTACACTCCGAGCCCAGCCCCCGTTTTCTTTTCTTTTTTTTTCAAGAAGATTTCAGCAATAAGCTGAATTTGATTTGACCTGCTTCCTTTCTATTTCTTTACTACCCATAAGGGGCTAAACACAGAGAGGACAAACAAGGACAGACAAAGGGATTAAGTCGATTATATCGACCCCAGTGCGTAACAGGTACTTATTTAATCGACCCCGAAAGGATGAAAGGCAAAGTCGACCTCGGCGGAATTTGAACTCAGACAGTAGCGGCAGACGAAATACTGTTATGCATTTTGCCCGGCTTGCTAACGATTCTGCCAGCTCGCCGCCTTTTGGCCTGCTTCCTTTCATTGACACAAGTCTGCCACTGCTGTAATCCACCAATCTTTATTGTAACCTCTTGTCTTACCTAAGGTGACACAGTAGATTAGCGCTGAAAACACCAAAGCCATAGCAACTTGTGGTACCCCGGCATAACTTGTCAATCTCGGACAAGATCCAATAGGGCAGTGCTTCTCAAACTATCTGATGTGGCATACCGGCAGTTTTTTTTTCCAATGTGCCACGGACCAGAAATTATAATCTATTTGCTATGTATGTATGTATGTATGTATGTATGTATGTATGTATGTATGTATGTCATAAAGCGAGAGAGATGAGTGACAACCTGGCCACTGGTGGTGGTGTAACACACCATACTAATCATATCTGTCGGGCATGTGGAAGAGAGTGTAATTCGGCAAGAGGACTTAAACGACATGCAAAGATACATGAAGCCCAGTTACAACTACAGCCAGTTATTACCGGTAAAGGTTTTAGCTGCCAATTCTGTACAAGACATTGTAGATCTTTAGCTGGGCTAAAAAGTCACATCCGATCACAGCACCAGTAACAGTTAAGCTTCGTGCAATGGCCATACCCGATAACAAGGGGGCAGCTATCATGTATGTATGTATGTATGTATGTATGTATGTATGTATGTATGTATGTATGTATGTATGTATGTATGTATGTATGTATGCATGCATGGGGAGTAAAGCAGATTTCATAGCCACCAGTGCTGGTGGTCTGCGCTGTCATAAATTGTCTTTTATTGGTAAAACATAAATTCTTGAAGTTCATACGGTGCTGGGTGAAGAATTGCCTGGCATTTCAGACGGATTCTCTGTGTGAGGAAAGAGAAAAGATATTCTTTTTATGTCTTTAGTTCACAGGAATGTGGAATTGGCGGAGAATTATTGAGTTTCTGGGAATGTCTGAGAGGAATTGGTGCGAGAAGGGAAGGAAAAGAAATATGAAGTGTTTGGTAGGGTGTGCAAGGAGAATAAGGACACATATACACATACATGCGAATGTGTGTGTGTGTGTACGTAGTACACCCCAAGTTGCCATACATTATTTGTATTCTTAAAACAATGCGTACGTACATACACATGCCCACCTATTTACCTGCCTGCCTAGATGTGTACACACATGATATATACATGCATATATACATACATACATTTACACATACATCATACATTCATGCATATATATATATATATATTTCTTCACTACAAGGAGCTAAACATAGAGGGGACAAACAAGGACAGACAAACGGTTTAAATCGATTACATCGACCCCAGTGCGTAACTGGTACTTAATTTATCGACCCCGAAAGGATGACAGGCAAAGTCGACCTCGGCGGAATTTAAACTGAGAACGTAACGGCAGACGAAATACGGCTACGCATTTCGCCCGGTGTGCTAACGTTTCTGCCAGCTCGCCGCCCTATATATATATATTATGTATATATAAAATATATATTGATATATATATATATATATATATATATATATATATATATATGTGTGTGTGTATATGTATGTATGTATAAAACATGATAAAGGATTCTGGGGAGAATCGGGTACTTAGATGGTATGCGCCAGGTTGGGTTGATTTAACTTGTAGCACCACCTTTAGTCGGATCTATATACCGGGTACTGAAGTAATTCCAGTGAGATATTTAAGCTGTGCACACAGGGAAAATCCACCGTTAGGAGTATTTAACGCCCAGGGATTGGTCCAAATCGCGCGTTGTGTGGATGACAGGTCTGTTATTTTTTCTTTGCTACGCACACACACATTTATTTATAAGCGCGCACACTCACACACATACATCCGTGTGTGCATAGCTGAGTGGTTAGTGCGCCGGGCTCACAATCATGAGATAGTGAGTTCGATTCCTGTATCGGCCTGTGTCTTGTGTTCTTGAGCAAGACACTATTTCACGTTGCTCCAGTTCACTCAGCTGTAGAAATGAGTTGTGACATCACTGGTGCCAAGCTGTATCGGCCCCTTTGCCTTTCCCTTGGATAACATCAGTGACGTGGAGAGAGGAGGCTTGTATGCATGAGCGACTGTTGGTATTTCATAAACAACCTTGCCTGGACTTGTGCCTCAGAAGGAAACTTTCTAGATTATTCATGACCGAAGTGTGTCTTTACCTTTTATGTGTGTGTGTGTGTGTGTGTGTGTTTGTGTGTGTTTGTGTGCGCGTGTGTGTGTACATACATGCATACATACATACATACATACATACATACATACATATATATATGTATGTATGTATGTATGTATAAACGCACGTTCAATACGTGACCGCGTGTGTATCGTTGGCGATATATTCCCTCCCTCTTCCCTTCTTTGGATCTTTCCTTTTCCTATGTTTCTGACGAAGAGCTCCGCTCGAAACGTTAAATCCTCCTTCTTTCGTTCCTTTCCTGAGCATCCAATAATACTATACTTGTTCCACGTCCACGCGTTGTTGTGTTTTTCTCTTTGTGT
>NC_043024.1:6023701-6026201 GCF_006345805.1 Octopus sinensis
GTATGTGTGAGTGTGTATATGTGTGTGTGTATGTGTGTGTGTATATACTGTCTTGAGTTAATCTCGTTTCTATTTATGTGTATACGTATGTGTATATGTGTGCGTGTAACTATATTTCTGTGTGTGTGTACAGCTTAGTGTGTGCGCTTGTGCATGAGTAAAAGTGTGTATATGTGTATGCATGTACGTACACATGTGTGTGTGTGTGTGCAATGGTATGCGCACAAGCTTGTATTTACATTTGCATATACGTGAGTGTGTGTGTGAGAGAGAGAGAGAGAGAGAGTAAAATTACGGTTTAGTGTGTGTATGTGTGTTTAAGTTTACATGTGTGTGTGTGTGTGTGTTAATGTGCAAATTGTGTATCTGTGTGTGTTATGCATGTTCTGTTTCTAAGCATGTGTAATTAAGTATTTAAGTCTGTGTGTGTGTGTATATATATATGGGAGGGGGTGATTGTGTGTGTGTGATTGTGTATGCTTCTGTGTGTGTATCTGTGTGCCTAAGGCGATGTATGTGACACATACATACACACACATATCCATTTATGCATACACACACATGAATGCACCCTTATACATACACGCAAATATACATACGTTTACACACGCGTATATGCATATATATATATATAAATACACACAAATGTATAAAGAGTGCGTGTGATACAGAGAGAAAGAGAGAGAGAGAGAGTGCGTATTTATATCTGTGGTTATGTGTGGTTATGTGTGTGTATGTGCGTGTTTATGTAAGAGTGTGTATTAGCTTGCATAATTATGTGCCTGTGTGTGTGTGTTGTTTGTGAGCATGTGTAGTTAAGGACTTAAGTCTGTGTATCCATTTATGTATACTTGCGTGTATGTGTGTGTGTGTGTGACTGAGTGCTTGAGGCAATGTGTGTATGCTTGTGTGTGTGTGTGTGTGTGGGGGAGAGAGATTGTGCGTGTGTGTGTGTAAGTATGCGGTTAAGTATGTGATGCTTATAAACGGATGAGTGCGTTATTGTGTTTAAAAGTATGTTTTTTTGTATGTGTGTGCGGATGTATTTAGGCGAGTGTATGTATTTGCATATGAAAGTGTCTGGAATTATTTGGTTGTGGAGTGAATGTTTGTGTACGTGTATAGATGTATATGTGTTTGTGCATATGTGTATGCTTGTGTGTGGCGTGTGAAAGAGTGTGTGAGTGAAGGTATGTGTAATTCACTTCACTGTGTATGTGTGCGTGTACAAGCGTATGTATTTTTATGTATATGTATTTGTGTGTCAGTGTGAATTAACATATACATATAATATATATATATATACATATATATATATATTATGATATATATATATATATACATATATATATATATATAATATATTATATATATATATATATATATTTGTGTGTGTGTGTGTGTGTGTGTGTGTGTGTGCGTGTGTGTGTAGATATGTGTTATATAAATATTAATATATATATATATATGTATATGTACATATATTTATATATATATGTATGTATATGTATGTATATATATATGTATAGTTGTGACTGTGTGTGTATGTGATGTAGGGTGTGAGTAGTATACGTAGGGGTACCTGCTTAAATCAATGAATGGTATGTGTAAATATGCATGGATTTCTGCGTGTGAATGTGTGTGTAAATATATAAGCGTGTGTGTGTGAGTATGTTTGTATGTGTATGAATGTATGAGTAAATGTGTGTGTGTGTGTGTGTACGGGATTATATCTGTTTTTTGTAAAGTGAGGCATGTCCGTGTGTGTACGTGTGTATATGTGTGTGTGTGTGTGTGTGTGTAAGTCCGTGTGTCAGAGTTAGGTATGCCAGCCGTTATGTGATGAATGAGTACATGCATCTGTGTTACTATATATGCATTTGTATGTGTGTATACTTGTATGTGTGTGTGTGTCTGTTTAAAGTGTGTGTGTGTATTTCTCCTTCAATGATGTAAATATAAAAAACATGAAAAAGGGAGAAAAAAAACATCAAGGGAAGTAACTCTTACTTAATTCGCTGACTATATCGTTTAGCCCTGGGCCAGTCCTCACCGTCCTCATCAAGGAGACCTACTATTAAACGGTGTTCCATCCGTGGCCAATACTTCTTTGTTGTCCCCCAATCATCTTTGTATTTAGAACTAGATTATCTGAGGCAGCCTTAAGTTTTAATGAGACACGAGTGTGATTTGAATAATATTTCGCAGGTATTTCTAGCAATCCGAACGTCCCTGTCGTTGGCTTATCCTATTGGTATTGTTGTTTAGTCCCAGGTCATTTCTGATCCAGTAGACCTATAATCAAAGAGTTTCCAACCATGACCAGCACGTCATTTTAGCAGTCACACACACACACACACACACACACACACACACACATATATATATATACAAAATGAGAAAATGGAGAAATATATCTAAATCAATCATCAACCATCAGATAATACCCAATCAATACTTTATTAAACCATTACACAATAGCAATGATATTATACATTAA
>NC_043024.1:6033701-6036201 GCF_006345805.1 Octopus sinensis
GTTATAATTAATTTTTGTCAGCCCTTGTGGCCAATAAAAAAATTTATTATTATTATTATTATCATGAGAGGTCTTTTTCTAATGAGTGACAGAGTATATGAAATGATATTTCCCTGACATCCAGTTTTCTTTTTCTCAATTTTAAGGGTCCCAATAGTTGGAGACAACATTATTTGACCCTTCTTATGAGCTCCTTAATACAACACAACTTGGGATCACAAAGTTGATTGGTTAACCCTTTCGTTACCAACCCGGCTGAAACCGCCTCTGGCTCTGTAGTACAAATGTCTTGTTTTCAAAAGTTATGAATTAAAATCTTCCACCAAACTTTAGTCACAATTTATGTTCCCAACACCAGCTTAACGATAGCTAAGTTATTTTACTAAATTCTTAGTTATATTTAAAATTAATTGAAAGAAACACAGAACATCTCAACAGAAATATGGTAATGAATGGGTTAAACAGAATAAGGTTTCAAACCCCTCATCAATTCATAATACTGTGAGGCTTTCAACCTCTTATCCATATTCCTCCCCAGCATCGCTTGTGACCATATACTCCGCCATCACCCATGCCTCATTCAAGCACAAAGCGGGTGACGTGTCGGCGTCGCCTGGCCACAAGCGATATTCCTCACTCTTAACAGTTTACAAAAGTTGTGAAGAGACAGAAGCCAGGAAATGAAAGCCACAGAGTCATTTACAATGAAAATAAAAGATAAAAGGGTGGAAAATAGTGAAATAAGTTGATAGTTCCAAAAGAAAAAAAACAAGAAAAACAGGATTTTTTAAGAGGTCAGGAAAAAAGATCCACGAGTTTACAAGGACAGGTTAATCAACAAACAAAAGGGTTTATGAATCTCAAGGACTGAGAAATACAAACAGAGGTGTTAATATAACTGGAACACAGCTTCGGCTTGAAATCGGTCAGTTTTCATTAAGAAAATACAAATATACTCTAATAAGAGAGAAAACTATTTCAAATATTCTAAATGTTCTGGGAACTAGAACTGGACAGGAATTAGTTGAAGGTGCAAAACAATTATTCTGGTTTTTATTTTTATTATTTTTCGTTATTTATTGACTTATTTATTTACTTGGTATAAAATAACTGGAATAACAAGATTTTTAATAGGTCATACAGCAAGTTTGGGAGAATTGATTGATTTAGAAGACAAACTGTTTACAACTGAATACCAATCTGCATCTAATATTATTATTATTATTATTATATTATTATTATTATTATTATCATTATCATCACCATCATCATCATCACCACCATCATCATCATCATCACTATCATCATCATCATCATCATCATCATATCATCATCATCATCATCGTCGTCGTTGTTGTTGTTGTTGTTGTTATTATTATTGTCTTTGCACAGCTTCTAATGCTGGAGGTGTACTACAGTGCCAGCTGTTTACTATTCAAGCGGTTCCAAGCAGTGCTTGTTTTCTGCAAGTGCTCCACCCTTATTGCAGCCCCTATTTGTTCCATGTACTTCTCAAGAATTTTGCTCACTGTTCCCAGGGCTCCAACAATTATTGGTACTACTGCCACCATTTTCAGTGACCACAACTACTTAACCTCCCAAGCTAACCTGTTATATCTTTCGACTTTTCTTTCTTCCTTAAGGCATACCTTGTTGTCAGCTGGGCATGCTATATCTATCATCCAGCATAGTTCGCTTTCTACTGTTATTATTATTATCCTTTTCTATTGTTGTTGTTGTTGTTGTTGTTGTTATTATTATTATTATTATTATTATTATTATTATTTTCATCATTATTATTATTATTAAGGCACAGGAGTGGCTGTGTGGTAAGTAGCTTGCTTCCCAACCACATGGTTCTGGGTTCATTCCCACTGTGTGGCACTTGGGCAAGTGTCTTCTACTATAGCTTCGGGCCGACCAAAGCCTTGTGAGTGGATTTGGTAGATGGAAACTGAAAGAAGCCCGTCGTATATATATATATATATATGCATGTGTGTGTTTGTGTGTCTGTGTTTGTCCCCCCAAAATTGCTTGACAACCGATGCTGGTGTGTTTATGTCCCCGTCACTTAGCAGTTTGGCAAGAGAGACTGATAGAATAAGTACTAAGCTTACAAAGCATAAGTCCTGGGGTCGATTTGCTCGACTAAAGGTGGTGCACCAGCATGGCCACAGTCAAATGACTGAAACACATAAAAAAAAAGGTGGTGAGCTGGCAGAGTCAGTAGCACGCTGGGCAAAATGCTTACCAACATTTTGTCTGTCTGAACAATCCGAGTTCAAATTCTGTCAAGGTCAACTTTGCCTTTCATTCTTTCTGGGTCGATAAGTTAAGTACCAGTGAAATACTGGGGTCAATGCAATCAACTAGTCCCCTTCCCCCAAAACTTTCAGGTTTGTGCCTATAGTAGAAAGGATTATTGTTATTATTAAAGCCAACAAGGTGGCAGAATCGTTAGCATGGTGGGCAAAATGCTTTGTGGTACTTTGTCCGTCCT
>NC_043024.1:6041201-6078701 GCF_006345805.1 Octopus sinensis
TGCACGTATGTGTGCATGTATGTGTATATATGCATGTATGTATATATTTACGTGTGTGTGTGTGTGTTAATACAAACATCTGTTGTATATTCGTTATACTTACCATTCATTGTTTCCCTGAGACTTTAAACGTACAAATAGTCAAATGAATAGCCAAATAGCCAAATAGCCAAAGTGTCAAATAATCAAATAGATGATGGACATGTCTTGATGATGATGATGATGTTGACGATGATAATGATGATGATGATGAGGCGGAAGCGGATGACGATAACAAGGATTTAGATCTTGTTATTGTTATCGTAGTTATTCCATCCAGCAGATTCGTGTACAAAGACACTCCACACGTGACTATCCTGTCAATAATACCATCCTAAAGTTCCTCCTTTAAAACGGGAGGACGACGTTGTTGTTGTTGTGTGATCCGAGAGATATGTAGCTGCTATTTCTAGCGTTCACTGGTTCTCTCAGTGGTTCGTTGCTGTTGTCGTTGTTGTTGTATCCATGTCACAGACATAAACAAGCAGACATACATTGAGAAGCGTTCCGGCCGCGACCATCCTGTAGTTTTATCAGACATAGTGTAAATCTAAGACAGCAATATCTAATCAATGTGTCCTTCTTTTATTCTGACCGTATGTGTAATTCCAGAGAGATTTGGCTGCTATTTCTAGCGTGCACACGTTTCTTTACTGGTTCGGTAGTATCGTTGTTGTTTTTGTTGTTATTGTTCAGTCCAGGTCATATATTCGTCGAAAGGCTTTCTAACCATGACCACCCTCTCATTTAATGGTATAGATCGATTTAACCAACGTGTCCTTCCGTTTCCTTCGTACCGAATGTGTAATTCGACAGAGATTTGGCTTCTGTTTCTAGCCCCTTCGCTGGCACGTCGTCTCGTTCTTGTTGTTGTTTAGCCCCCGGCTCAAGACTGATCCAGCTGACCTATGGTCAAAGACATTCCACTCGTGATCCTCCCGCCTTTTTCCCTTTCTTCCTTCAGACGTAACATATATCTAGGACTACGCTAGCAAATGTTGTTACTCTCTCTCTCTCTCTCCCTCCTTATGATAGTAGGTTGAGTGTGATTTGAGTGAGACTCAACTGCTACTTCTAGGAGGAGGAGTGACCAGTTATGAGGCTCCTCCACCCCCGTTGAATCTTGACGACGACGACGACGATGATGATGATGGTGATAGTGGCGGTGGTGGTTATTATGATGATGATGGTGTGGTGGATGATGATGATGATGATGATGGAAACAAAGGTTGAACTGTAAACAAAGTCAGTTATTTTGGGCAAAGTCACAGCCAATGCAACAGAAGAAAGAGAGAGCGAGAGCGAGAGAGAGAGAGAGAGAGAGAGAGAGAGAGAGAGGAGGGACCGAGGAAAAAAGACATACAAAGAGAGAGAGAGAGAGCGAGAGAGAGAGAAGAGAGAGCGTGCGAGAAGAGAGGAGAGAGAGAGGGAAACGAGGAAAAGACATACAAAGAGCGAGAGAGAGAGAGAGGGAGAAATATGGAAAAGAAAGCTAAAGTCAATTCCAGATAAGTTGCAGTTTATGCACACACAGACACACACACACACACACACACACACATAATATGTCTGTATGTATGTGTGCACATATATTATGCATGTGTATGTATATATATATATATATATATATACATACACACATACATATATATATATACATATATACACGCATATATATATACAATGGGCTTCTTTCAGTTTTTGTCTACCAAATCCACTCACAAGGCTTTTGTCAGCCTGAGGCTCTAATAGAAGACACTTGCCCAAGGTGCCATGCAGTGGGATTGAACCTGGAACCATGTAACCATGTGGTTGGTAAGCAAGCTACGTACCACACAGCCACTCCTCTACCTATATATATATATATATATATATGTATGTATGTATGTAGGTAGGTAGGTATGTATGTATATGTATGTCGACTGATACTAAAGCACAAAGTAAAAAGAAGGCATGAACGAAAAAAAGATTTACACACATACATACATACATATATACATACATACATGCAGATAGACAGACCGAGACTGTCTCAAGAAAACCAGCCACACCTTAGTCTGCAATTATCTATGTTGTTATCTATTTCTGTCTTCTGTCTGTTTGTCTCTCTCTCTCTCCCCTCTCTCTCTATCACTATCTCTTTATCTCTTTTTTTTTTTTCTCTTTAAGAAAACCTACACAATGCACAAACATAGCTTTTGTATTCTCCTGCATATGCTTGCTTGTTTATTACTATACATTTCAACTTCTAAATATATATATATATGCATATATATATACATATACATACCTACATATATATGTATATATACATGCAGATATGGGTACAGAATATCAAACAGATGTGAATGAAATAAAAAATGAGAACATAAAAAAACAAAAACATGGAAAACGAACGTGTTTTCGAACAAAGAAAGAAACAAATAGAAATGAGACAGACAACATAAAGAACAATCCCTTCATCAGTTGTCCCCTGTTTTATCTACTCCGCGTTTTGAACGTTGGGACAAGATGTGACTTCGTTAAAACAGTCCTTCCCGCAAAGCAAATTAAATAAAATTTGGGATTTGCAGAGGGTTAAAGCAGTAACAAAAACAGGACAGTAAGAGCAAAACAGTAAAAACAAATGGTAAGGGCTGTTAAGCCATCACGAGGTGAAGTGGTGAATGTTGGAGAAATGAGCTTTGACAGGAGACAGGCAAAAGTGTGTTTTATCTCTTGTAAAGCAAGTGGAAAAAAAGAAAGATAGCTGCTGGTCACGTGTGAGCAATGAGAGTGTCAAGGAGGAAGAGTGAGGGAGAGAGAAGGAAAGAAAGAGAATGGTGAATGGGGGAGGAGAAGAGAAACAGAAAAGAATAATAATAATAGAGGGAGAATAGAGATAGTTGTAGAGTGTGCATCAGAATTATTAAGATAAAACTTACTTGGAAATGGATGTGTATATATACATGCATATATGGGTATAGGATGTCAAAAAAATGTGAACAAAATGAAAAATGAGAACAGACATATATATATATATATATATTTATTTATATTACTCTTTTACTCTTTTACTTGTTTCAGTCATTTGACTGTGGCCATGCTGGAGTACCGCCTTTAGTCGAGCAAATCGACTCCAGGACTTATTCTTTGTAAGCCTAGTACTTAGTCTATCGGTCTTTTTTGCTGAACCGCTAAGTTATGGGGACGCAAACAAACCAGCATCAGTTGTCAAGCAATGTTGGGGGGGACAAACACAGACATACAAACACACATACATATATACAACGGGCTTCTTTCAGTTTCCGTCTACCAAATCCACTCACAAGGCTTTGCTTGGCCCGAGGCTATAGTAGAAAATGCTTGCCCAAGGTGTCATGCAGTGGGACTGAACCCGGAACCATGTGGTTGGTAAGCAAGCTACTTACCACACAGCCACTCCTACACCTATATATATATATATATATAAAGTAACAAACTGAGGAAAAGAAATCCTTTAAAGGGGTGTGCTAAACATCCAATTCACTCATACGTCAGTTGGATACCACATAAATATTCATATAATTCAATAATAAAGCTAAATTATATATAGAGATATTCTATTGACAATCCAATAATTTATTTATACTACAATATTACATTAAATACTATGAATATAATATAAAAAATAAAAATAACATAATATTATATAAATAATTATAAAAATAATTATAAATAATTATAAATTGTTTCGGCTTATATAACTGTGTTTTCTGATATACATAATCACAGTTCCACTTCAGGGTAAATCAGTTCAGGAAGCCTTGTAATGCACTCTTTAAAAGTCTCTATGCTTCTTGCTGTTGGCTACCACATGTTAATTCTATCTCCTGGGATAATCTAATACCATGGACACACATGTGGAACTCCTTTTCGCTTAGGATACATAAACTAAAGTCTATGAATTTCCATCCTCGTATTATTATTGATTGTTATTGTAGTGTATATATGAGGGTGAGTCAAAAAGTAATGCCATTTTGTTTAGGACAGGTATAATTAGCAATACAGGAACATGTATCATACATCAAAATGAAGCTGGTCCTCGGTGGATCACATCCCTACTTCTCAACATAGTCACCGTTTCTCTCAGATAGTCCAAATGGTGATCGTGCTTTAATTGACATACTAATAGACATATACCCAAAGTCCAAGAGGTTACATACATATGTCTGTGTGTGTGTGTGTATATATGTGTGTGTGTGTGTATGAGTGAGTGTATATATGTATATGTATATATATATATATACATATATACACTCAGTCATACTCATGCACATATATAATGTGTATGTATATATATATGGCCTGCTCACTTAGCCAGTGGGGTGGCATCATTTAAAGGGTAAAACAATGCGAAACGCATTGTGACCAGTGATGTGTAGCAACATCTGATAGCCTGGTTGGTCACAGTGATATATATATATATTTTATTTTATTTGTTAGGGAATAGAAATTCTGGCATAACAGGGGTTCAAATTATTCTCAATGAGAAAATATATACATTTTTTTTTATTCAGAGAATTTTAATTTAATTTAATACTTACTAATTATATCTTGGCTACACTTGTTTCTTGAGGTTCATTTTCCGGTTCCTTAAGCATGCAGTGTTTTGCAGGACCCTTTCTTAAAATGTACCCCAATCATCAGTCCTCTAAATACCTTTATCATAGTTCGATACCAAATACTATATTTTAATTTTAAACATCTAAGTATGTGTGTGTGTGTAAATAGGTTCACCGGGACTTACTGTGCAAGCCATAATTTAATTCGAATAAAAATAACAAATAAAAATAAAAATAAAAAATATAAATAAAAAGTAAAAATTTGCAAAAAACTATGTTCACACATAACTTATGTCTATAAACATTCATATAAAATTAATAATATATAGGGATAAAAATAAAATAAAATAAAATAAAATAAAATAAAATATATACTTGTGATGATATAAAATGAAAGCAATGGCAAATAAATATTTTCGAATAAAAACTATAGTACGAATGACAAAATGCAAAAAGAAAATTTACAAATGATATGAATGATAAAAATTATAAAATTACAAAGTAAAAATAACTTAAGGGTAACGTAAAAGAATATGTACAAATTACCGTTGACTACATTGTGTAGCCGAGATATGAGTAGTAAGTATTAAATTAAATGAAAAATTCTTTTATATGGTGGGGTGAAGGGGACTACTATCTCTAAATAACATATATATCATCATCATCATCATCATCATCATCATTTAGCGTCCGTTTTCCATGCTAGCATGGGTTGGACGGTTCAACTGGGGTCTGGGGAGCCCGAAGGCTGCACCAGGCCAGTCAGATCTGGCAGTGTTTCTACAGCTGGATGCCCTTCCTAACGCCAACCACTCCGAGAGTGTAGTGGGTGATTTTATGTGCCACCGACACAGGTGCCAGACGAGGCTGGCGAACGGCCACGCTCGGATGGTGTTTTTATGTGCCACCGACACAGGTGCCAGACGAGGCTGGCAGACGGCCACGCTCGGATGGTGTTTTTTTGTGCCACCGACACAGGTGCCAGATGAGGCTGGCGGACGGCCACGATCGGATGGTGTTTGTTACGTCCCCAAAGCACGGAGGCCAGTCTATGCGGTACTGGCTACGGCCACGTTCGGATGATTTTCTTGTGTGCCACCGGCACTGGTACCACAAAGATACAAATTCCATTTATGTTCATCTATTTTGATTTGTTTTGATTTGATTTGATTTGATTTGATTTGATTTTCACTTGCCTCAACAGGTCTTCACAAGTGTCACAAAGGGAAGGTATGCATAGGTGGACTGTCTACGTCGCCGGGTCTTCGGATGGTGTCTTTATGTGCCACCGACACAGGTGCCAGATGTGCTGGCGAACGGCCACGATCGGATGGTTTTCTTGTGTGCCACCGGTACTGGAACCACAAAGATACAAATTCCATTGATGTTCATCTATTTTGATTTGGTTTGATTTTCACTTGCCTCAACAGGTCTTCACAAGTGTCACGCGTGTCACACACTTGCCTCAACAGGTCTCCACAAGTGTCACACACTTGCCTCTGCCTCAACAGGTCTTCACAAGTGTCACACACTTGCCTCTGCCTCAACAGGTCTTCACAAGTGTCATAAGAGGAAGGTAAGCACAGGTGGACTGACTACGTCGCCGGGTCTTGGGATGGTGGTGGTGTTTTTATGTGCCACCGACACAGGTGCCAGGTGAGGCTGGCGAACGGCCACGATCAGATGGGTTTGTTGTGCCCACAGCACGGAGGCCAGTCGACGGCCACGTTCGGATGGTTTTCTTGTGTGCCACCGGTACTGGAACCACAAAGATACAAATTCCATTGATATTCATCTATTTTGATTTGGTTTGATTTTCACTTGCCTCAACAGGTCTTCACAAGGGTCACACACTTGCCTCAACAGGTCTCCACAAGTGTCACACACTTGCCTCTGCCTCAACAGGTCTTCACAAGTGTCACACACTTGCCTCAACAGGTCTTCACAAGTGTCATAAGAGGGAAGGTATGCACAGGTGGACTGACTACGTCGCCGGGTCTTCGGATGGTGTCTTTATGTGCCCACCAGGCACAGGTGGCCAGATGAGGCGAACGGCCACGATCGGATGGTGTGTGTGGCGTAGCTGCAGGCACGGAGGCCAGGCGATGCGGTACTGGTTACGGCCACGTTTGGGTGGTTTTCTTGTGTGCCACCGGCACTGGTACCACGAAGAATACAATTCCACTGATGTTCATCTATTTTGATTTGTTTTGATTTGATTTGATTTTCACTTTGCCATCAACAGGTCTTCATAAGTGTCACAAGAAGGAAGGTATGCACAGGACTGACTACGTCCCCGGTCGGGGCCACGGGTTATGGCCTGACTAGTCTTGCCGGGTCTTCTCATGCACAGCATACTTCCATAGGTCTCGGTCTCTAGACTTTCCTTAGTGAGACCTAAAGTTCGAAGGTCGTGCTTCACCACCTCGTCCCAGGTTTTCCTGGGTCTACCTCTTCCACAGGTTCCCCCCACTGCTAGGGTGTAGCACTTTTGCACACAACTATCTTCAGCCTTTCTTGTCACATGACCATACCAGCGCAGCCGTCTCTCTTGCACGCCACAACTGACGCTTCTTAGGTTCAACTTTTCTCTCAAGGAACTTACACTCTGACGATTATGAACACTGACATTACACATCCATCGGAGCATACTGGCTTCATTTCTTGCGAGCTTACGCATATCCTCAGCAGTCACGGCCCATGTTTCACTACCATGTAGCATGGCTGTACGTACACATGCATCATACAGTCTGCCTTTTACTCTGAGCGAGAGGCCTTTTGTCACCAGCAGGGGTAAGAGCTCTCTAAACTTTGCCCAGGCTATTCTTACTCTAGCAGTTACAACACTTTCAGCACACCCACCCCCGCTACTGACTTGGTCTCCTAGGTAGCGGAAGCTATCAACTACTTCTAGTTTGTCTCCCTGGAACGTGGCAGAAGTTGGTCTCCTGCATATTTCCAGTTTTTATTGCTCCTGAGCATTTGCACAGACAAAACTATTTTCCTAGTTAGCCTTCCTTTGACATTGCTGCACCTCTTATGTGTCCATAGCTTACACTTGGTGCATCTTATAGAGTTTCTACCTACACCTTTTTTACAGATCGAGCAGGGCCATCTACCTGAAGGCGTTTGTGATTGATCTACCTTCCTACTTATTAGAACTTTGGTTTTGGCTAGGTTGATTCTAAGGCCCTTCGATTCTAATCCTTGTTTCCCACACTGAAACTTCTCCTCCAGTTCTGATAGTGACTCAGCAATTAGAGCAAGGTCATCAGCATAGAGGAGCTCCCAGGGGCAACCTGTCTTGAATTCCTCCGTTATTGCCTGGAGGACTATGATAAATAGGAGGGGACTGAGGACTGAACCTTGGTGGACCCCAACCTCTACCCGGATTCTTCACTGTACTCGTTGCCAACCTCACCTTGCTAGCAGCGTCTCTGTACATGGCTTGAACAGCTCTCACCAACCATTCTTCTATCCCTAGTTTCCTCATTGACCACCAGATAAGGGACCGGGGGACCCTGTCAAAGGCTTTCTCCAAGTCAACAAAAGCCAGGTACAAGGGCTTATCTTTGGCTAGGTATTTCTCCTGCAGCTGTCTTACCAGGAATATAGCATCAGTAGTACTTTTCCCTGGCACGAACCCAAACTGCATATCATCTAAGGTAATATATATATATACACTCACTCATACACATATATATATGTGTATGTATGTGTGTGTGTATATATATATGTGTGTGTGTATATATATATGTGTGTGTACATATATACACTCACTCATACTCATACACATATATGTGTATGTATGTATGTGTGTATATATATATATATATAAATAAGACTATTCTATTGTAATTTGCAATGTGTGTGAATGACATAGATTTTTGAAATAATAAGAACCTTTCAGCAGTACAGTTGAGAAAGTAGTTAAAAAATGTAAGTCAATGTTAATGAATGAAACATAGAGAAAACATAGTATTACTTCATATAGGTTGTTTAATGATTCTATAATATTTCGGGTAAGATTTCACTTTTCAAATATAATAAAGAAAATAACCAAAAAACTCAGAGAAATGTTTTGCAATTGGCAGGCCACCAAGTAACAGCACATGATGAGGGTGGTTTAAAAAAATCAAAGGCTGACTATGAAGGAGTGAAATCTTGCAGGCATTAAATTCAACACTTCTTATTAATAACTGTATTGTTTCTATCTAAGTAAACTGACGTCTGATTGCTCAAAGGAAACTTCAGATGCAACTAGTAGCGACTTCTCTTGAAAATTGACAAAATTTGGCATCGTGCTCTTATCAAGTTTTTGCAGAAAAAGGTTTTAACCCTCAAGGGCATTCATGCTGACATGCTTGCTGTATGAGGGGACAATGGTCCAGCTTTATTAACAGTGTAACAGTAGGCAGCTGGATTTAGGAGAGGAAGGGTGAGTCTTGAAGAAAACCCAAGGTGTGAATGCCCAGCAACTGCTACCACAAAGGAAAACATTGCTCGTGTTCACCTCATGCTGATGGATGACAGGCGACTGACTATAAATCTATATATGTATTTATGTATAAGTGTGCGTGTATATTTATGTATATATATGTGTGTGTGTATATGTATATATATATATATATGTGTATGTGTATATATATATATATATATATATATATATATATATCAGCAAAATTTAGATTCAGATGAATATGGTACTTAAGTTAGAGGCACCAGACTTTTGTATGATATTATCCATATAAATCAAATGGGGTGATTATAATCAAAATAAGCAACAAGAATATCTGAGGTAGAGTAACATCTCTCTATCTCTCTCTTCATATATATATATATTTAATCAAAATAAGCAACAAGTATATCTGAGGTAATGTGGTACAATCGTTTCATGCTACTTCATTTTATTAAACAATGTAAGTATTACATCAGTTTTAAAATGTCGAGCATCTACTGATGTAATACTTACAGTGTTTAATAAAATGAAGTCAGCCCGAGACTATAGTAAAACATACTTGCCCAAGGTGCTATGCAGTGAGACTGAACCCAGAACTGTGTGGTTTGGAAGCAAGCTTCTTACCACACATCCACAGGGATTACCCCAAAATGATTACCAGTTCACTCTGAGTTAGGAATTAAAAATAGATTATTCATCAGTTAACATATGAATCCAGTAAAGTTTTTATTATTAATGTTGTTGATATATCTATGCATATATATATATGAGTGGATTTGGTGAACAGAAACTGAAAGAAGCCCACCATATGTATGTGTGTGTGTGTGTGTGTGTGTGTGTGTGTATTTGTCCCCTTCCCCCATCGCTTGACAACCGATGTTGGTGTGTTTGCATCCCTGTAACTTAGTGGTTCGGCACTAAGCTTACAAAGAATAAGTCCTGTGGTTGATTTGTTCAACTAAAGCCAGTGCTCCAGCATGACCACCGTCAAATAACTGAAACAAGTAAAAGAATAAAAGAAAGAACAAAACAATATCATCATCATCGTTTAACGTCTGCTTTCCATGCTAGCATGGGTTGGACAGTTTGACTGAGGACTGTTGAACCAGATGGCTGCACCAGGCTCCAATCTTGATCTGGCAAAGTTTCTACAGCTGAATGCCTTTCCTAATGCCAACCACTGCCTTGAAGAATTTTTAGTTGAATGAGGCGACTCCAGTACATATTTATTTTTAAGCCTAGTACTTATTCTACCGGTCTCTTTTGCCAAACTGCTTAGTTACAGGGACATAAGCACACCATCACCGGTTGTCAAGTGTCACAAAGACACACATCATCATCACAATCATCATCCTCATCTTCATTTAATGTCCATTTTCCATGCTGGCATGGTTGGACAGCTTGATAGGAGCCGGTCAGCTAAAGAGCTGCCTGGGTTCCATGTCTATTTTGGCTTGGTTTCTATAGCTGGATGCCAACCACATTAGAGTGCACTGGGTCCTTTTTATGTGGTACCAGCACCTACATAGGACAGGCTTCTTTCAGTTTCCATCAACCAAATCCCACTCACATGCTTTTGTTTGGTCCAATGCTATAGGAGAAGACACTTGTTCAAAGTGCTGTGCAGTGGGACTGAACCCAGAACCATGTGGTTGGGAAGCAAGCTTCTTAGCACACAGTCACATGTGTTTTTTTTCTTTTACTTGTTTCAGTCATTTGACTGTGGCCATCCTGGAGCACCAGCTTAAGTCAAACACATCGACCCCAGGACTTATTCTTTGCGAGCCTAGTACTTATTCTATTGGACACTTTTGCTGAACTGCTAAGTGACAGGGATGTAAACACACCAACATCAGTTGTCAAGCGATGGTGTTGGGGGGACAAATACAGACACAGATATATATACATACATACACATGCATACATACATATACACACACACACACATATATATTCACACATATATATATGTATGTATGTGTATATATATATATATATATATTAATATATATATATGTATATATATATATATATATATGTATATATATATATATATATATATATATATATATATATATATGTATATATATATATATATATATATATGTATATATATATATATATATAATATATATATATATATGATATATATATTATATATATAGTCACAACGAGGATATTCCAACTTCTTATAGGGATATTTATCCAAGATACACTGGCTTAATATATGAAATTTTGAAAAGATAATTCTTCAATGAATATATCATATAGAATATCATAAGTTATCAAACAGTTTTATCAAGTTAGAAAACAGAGAGATCTAATGGATACAAATTAATTAATAAATTAAGTTGTATCCATTAGGTCTCTCTCTGTTTTCTAACTTGATATATACATACATACATACATACATACATACATATACATATATATATACACACATATATATATGTATATATATGACGGGGTTCCCGTCAACCAAATCCACTAACAAAGTTTTGGTCAACTTGAGGCAATAGTCGAAAACACTTGCCCAAGTTGCCACACAGTGGGACTGAACCTGGAACAATGTGGTTGAGAAGCAAGCTTCGTGCCACATAGCAACGCCTACACCTATATACTGTTTCAGTCATTTGACTGTGGCCATGCTGGAGCACCGCCTTTAGTTGAGCAAATCGACCCCTGGACTTATTCTTTGTAAGCTTAGTACTTATTCTATCGGTCACTATTTGCCGAACCGCTAAGTCACGGGGACGTAAACACACCAGCATCGGTTGTCAAGCGATGTTTGGGGGTTAAACACAGACATACAAACACACACATATATACATATATACGACGGGCTTCTTTCAGTTTCCGTCTACCAGATCCCACTCACAAGGCTTTGGTCGGTCCAAAGCCATAGTAGAGAACACTTGCCATAGGTGCCACTCAGTGGGACTGAACCCAGAACCATGTGGTCAGTAAGCAAGCTACTTACCACAGCCACATAGTGCATATGAGCACAGTATACAATAAATTCGTTTTATATATATATGCGTGTGTTTGTGTATACACATATATACACACACACAAACATGTAAGGTAGATATACCTACATGGTTCTCGTTCACCCGTATATATTAGAAGCAATTCGATTACATAACCTTCCAATACATGAACTACCAGCTCGAAGAATGATTCCAAGAAAATTAATTATTTCATTGTTTTCGGAAGTTCTCCAAATCTTATCTCGAATACCTTTAATTAAATTCTCGCCCTACCTACCACTGACTTATTTCCCTTTGCACATCTGCTTTTCTTCTTGCAATTTATTCAGCGAATCTTCTGCTTCATCTTATTTTAATCCATCAATCCATCGCCAAACCGCGCCGAACCGACAAAGGTGTCGTCACACCTTGCCGCTGCGAGAAACAACAGCTAACACATCCCTGAAATCTCATATATAAGATAAACATCTTAGAATTTAAAAAGAAGAATACATTGGATGAAGTAATCTTAGATTCACTGCGTCAAGAAAATAAAAAAAAAGCGAGGGAAAAGAAAACGAAAGAAAAAATAAGGTGTGATCCCGGTTGGTGCATCTTTCGTCATAGAACGGCATCAACGAGACCTGACCTAGGGTTAAAAACCAACCGACCACTTGGCAATTACGACGTAGACCCCCACGTGGTCGCGCGAGTAACTAGAAATAGCAGTCAAATCTCGCACTTCACCGTCGGCCCTGAGAAGGAGGGAAGTACTTCTTGGGTTACGAAATTGAACACTGATTAACGAGTATTTACAGATTATCTTTATTGTTATTATTATTGCTGTTTTTATTCCTCTGTTAATCGGATTACGGCCATAAGATCGTCAGCTCTCTTTCACACCCCGGCAAGATGTTATCTACGTTGTTATCAGTGTTCGCTAATATGTTCTCAGTGATTGGGGGTCAGGTACCCGAGAGGAGTTTTGTTGCTGTCAAACCCGACGGAGTACAAAGAGCCCTTTGCGGCCCAATTCTTCAGCGATTCGAAAAGAAAGGATTCAAATTAGTAGCCTGTAAATTTATCTACGTAAGTAAGATGCTCGAGTCATTTAATTTAATTTAATTTATTATTATTTCTGTTGTTGTTGTTGGTATTGTTATTAATTGTTGAGATTGATAAGTTTCTTTTTCCATGTCCCACTGGGAGATGTTCTAAAAGCCGGTTTCTTCTTTTCACTCAAGGACAAAGCTTTATATACATCACTCCATCTTTTCCCTAACTTATGGACTTTTAGACGACTTATGCGCCTATATATATATGTGTGTGTGTATGAGTATATATATATATATATATATATGTGTGTGTGTGTGTGTGTATGAGTATATGTGTGTGTGTGTGTGTATGAGTATATGTGTGTGTGTGTGTGTGTGTATGAGTATATATATGTGTGTGTGTGTATGAGTATATATATGTGTGTGTGTATGAGTATATATATGTGTGTGTGTGTGTGTGTATGAATATATATATATGTGTGTGTGTATGAATATATGTGTGTGTATGAATATATGTGTGTGTGTGTATGAATATATGTGTGTGTGTGTGTGTGTGTGTATGAATATATGTGTGTGTGTGTGTGTGTATATGAATATATATGTGTGTGTGTGTGTATATGAATATATATGTGTGTGTGTGTGTGTGTGTATATGAATATATATGTGTGTGTGTGTGTGTATATGAATATATATGTGTGTGTGTATATGAATATATATGTGTGTGTGTGTGTATGAATATATATATACGTGTGTGTGTATGAATATGTGTGTGTGTGTATGAATATATGTGTGTGTGTGTATGAATATATGTGTGTGTGTGTATATGAATATATATGTGTGTGTGTGTGTGTATATGAATATATGTGTGTGTATATGAATATATATGTGTGTGTGTGTGTGTATATGAATATATATGTGTGTGTGTATATGAATATATATGTGTGTGTGTATGAATATATATATATATGTGTGTGTGTGAATATAAGTGGGTATATAGGTGTGTATATATGGGTATGTATGGAGGTGTATATTGTGTATATACCGTATTCATTCGTGTAGAAGTCGAACTGTTTTATACTTGATTACTTAAGAATAACTGAAAAGAAAAAAAAATCCCTGGGGTACCACGGATACCCAAGGCAAAGGTCGACACTATCCGACTCGTGTGAATGTTTCGAAACTCTTCTCCCCATTCCTCCCCTCCCCACCAAAAAAGAAAAAAAAATTGTTTTTCTCAAAGGATTCTGATATAATCGAAACCTACACCATCTGAAGTGTATTTGTGGAAAATTTCGTAGATAAATATCCATTTTTCTGTAAGTTATGAGGCAACAAAGTCAGATGAGGCGGGGAGGGGGTCACACTTGTAAAGGTATGCCTATATACATACATATATATACATATACATATATATATATGTGTGTGTGTGTGTGTGTGTATATATACCCTTAATTTAGTGGTCTTAAAGGTGATACGTGCAAGGTGTCTTAGTTAATGCTGGAGTCGGCTAAAGAGTATAAATGGATAATTTTACTCCTTGTAAAATATTTTTAATGTAAAAAAAAATTCTTTAAGATAATCTTAAAATTAAATATCTTCTTTGACATTAATTCATAGTATAAAATATTTGTCGAGCTTTTGGAATAATCTATATAGGCCAGTTTCTTAAATTATAAGGAGGATATATGATTTTTACCCTTACCAAAATGTAACAATTTATTCGGTCCATTAAATCCTAATTTCGTTAAATTGGGGTGGGTGGGTATTACATTCTGTGTATTTGTGTGTACGTACATACATAATAATACATACGTACGTACGTACATATCGTAAGAGCTTGTATAGGTCGCGTCAGATACGTTTTCGCCAAAACAATTCCGCATTTTGTACATTTTCGTGTCACCTTAACACCTTTGTATGATATCTATAACATTGAGGTAACAGGAAACTCGAAGTAAAATAATTTTAGAGTAAGAGATATTAATGACGACGGAGGTTTCCCAGCAGAGAAAATGTACCACCAAATATGATTGATATTAATCAAATTAATATCAATTTTTTTACCTTTATTTAAATTTATATATATACTCTTTTATTTGTTTGTTATTTGACTGCGACCATGTTGGGGCACTGCCTTTAGTTGAGCAAATCGACCCCGGGACTTATTCTTTGTAAGCCTAGTACTTATTCTATCGGTCTCTTTTGCCGAACCGCTAAGTTACGGGGACGTAAACACACCAGCATCGGTTGTCAAGCGATGTTAGGGGACAAACACAGGCACACAAACATATACACACATATACATACATATATATATATACACATACAGTTATACGACGGGCTTCTTTCAGTTTCCGTCTACCAAATCCACTCACAAGGCTTTGGTCGGCCCAAGGCTATAGTAGAAGACACTTGCCCAGAACCATGCTACTGGTAAGCAAGCTACTTACCACACAGCCACTCGTGCGCCTATACACACACACACACACACACACACACACACACACACACACATATATGCATACATATATATATATACATACAGGGTGGGCCAAAATTAGTGCACCAACTTTATGTGTCCCAATTATATATGTCTGTTAGTTCTACAGTTTCTTGATGTCATTGATTATTCGACCTGTTGAATTCTGTGAGAGAATGCTGCCAGAAGCCAGAGATTCCAGATTTTTCGATCGACTCATTTTCTCCGATGAAGCAACCATCCATTATTTCCGTTCACATCAATGGCTATAACTGCTTCTATTATTCAGAAAATGACCCTAAAATGGTTTGGGAAAAGCATGTCAACTCACCTTTTTTTGTCATTTGGGTGGTGATATTATCTTCAGGAATTTGTGCATTCCATATTCAACAAGAGACGATGAATGGTGATCGTTACCTGGTGTTGTGTGAGAACATCATCTGGCAGTATTTTCGAAACCATCATTTCAAAATCTTTGTGCAAGATGGAACATCTCCTTATTATGACAAATGTGTAAGAAACTTCCTTGATCGACACCTACGAAATTGTTGGATTTTCAAAGACTCAAGTTGGGACACTAATTTTGGCTCACCCTGTATACGCGGAGTGGTTGGCGTTAGGAAGGGCATCCAGCTGTAGAAACACTGCCAGATCAGACTGGAGCCTGGTGCAGCCCCTGGCTTCCCAGACCCCGGTCGAACCGTTCAACCCATGCTAGCACAGAAAACGGATGTTAAACGATGATGATGATGATATGTGAAAAATTAAAAGGTTTATCTCAAGCCAAGAACTTGGTTTTCTGGATTCTGTGGCATATGCATTGCACTCAGGGCCGGTTTTAAACCAATTAGACAGACTTGTTGAAATTGGGCCCCACACACACGCATGAGCAGAGGATGTTATGATGCATTTTTAGTATGTCATTGTGGTTGACAGTGGAACCCCAAGCCCTCAACACTTTTTTGGTTGGGACTGGAATACTACACGAAGCATAAAACATCAGTCTTCAGCTTTTGCAGAGTAGAAGGACCCCACTGACGATTCTCTAACTGAGCCCTACTCTTTCTAGTGCTGGCCTTGATTGCACCTACCCCACTGGACGCAACTGGTCTGTCGCAGCTAAGTGGATGGGAGGAACATGAAATGATGAAGTGTTTTGCTCAAGAAAATAATGCATCATGAATGCAACACCCTAACCACTAAGCTACACACACACACAGACACACACACACACAGAGGATACCCTTAGTTCTTTAAAGTTCAATTTTTCTCAACTGATGGAATAAACCAATCAATGAATGAACGTATAATGACTCTCAGAAATGGCTGTCAGTTGAATTTACTACAATAAAGAAATATGTAATGGCCATTATTTATACCTTGTCATATTGCTTCCCAACCATACGACTGCATGGCACCTTGGGCAAATGTCTTTTGCTATAGCCCAAAGCTCTGCAAGTGGATTTGGTAGATGGAAACTGGGAGAAGCCTGTCGTACATGTGTGTGTGTGTGTTTGTCTGTCCCCCACTACTGCGTGACAACCGGTGTTGGTGTATTTACACACCGTCATAACTTAGTAGTTTGGCAAAAGCATCCAGGAGTGGCTATGTGGTAAGTAGATTGCTTATGAACCACATGCTTCCGGGTTCAGTCCCACTGCGTGGCACCTTGGGCAAGTGTCTTCTACTGTAGCCTCAGGCAGACCAAAGCCTTGTGAGTGGATTTGGTAGAAGGAAACTGAAAGAAGCCCGTGATATATATATATATATATATATATATATATATATATATATATATGCGTATATGTATGTGTGTATACATTTGTGTGTCTGTGTTTATACTCCAACATTGCTTGACAACCGATGCTGGTGTGTTTACGTCCCCGTAACTTAGCGGTTCAGCAAAAGAGACTGATAGAATAAGTACTAGGCTTACAAAGAATAAGTCCTGGGGGTGATTTGCTCAACTAAAGGCAGTGCTCCAGCATGGCCACAGTCAAATGACTGAAACAAGTAAAAGAGTAAAGAGATAGAATAAGTACTGTGGTTGATATATTTGACTAAAAATTCTTCAAAGTGATGCCCCAGTATGACCGCAGTCTAATGACCGAAACAAGTAAAAGATGAAAGGTATATATATATGATATGTATTACAAGGTCACAGAGTATAGAAGAAAAACACAAAGAACAGAGAATTCTTTGATCTGTTCAGTGCATTTCAGATAGATTGGCTCTTCAAAATTATACAATGCAGTGATTGTGCATATTAATTAATTCTGTATTTGGTTAAGTAAGATTCTACAGAGAGAGAGAAATTTGACACCTTCCTATCTTTATCAAAGCTATACCCCACTGCTTAGAATAGATGATACGTTAAGGGGAGACAGATGGTAGTAAAACTAACAGTATTTAACTAGTACAAACTGCAAGGGAGCTATTTCAGCAGACCTATTTAGGAATGGTATTTATAAAATCGTATTGGAATTGCAATTCAATCTCACCCATCAACTTCAATGTCTATGGCAAAGTTCCTACCCCATTTAAACTGTTGCTGACCAATTTGAATAGACAGAGGCTATTCAGCAGGTAATTATTTTGGTCACAATGGGAATGTCGTTCTATACTTTGTGACCTTGTACTAAAATTATTCAGTGTTTGAACTTTGGATTTACAAATTGGACAGACAGTGGAAAGTAATTTTGTAGCTGACATGGATCACAGTGGCTTTCACTGGACAGTTTAGTTAGCCAAGTTTGATCCCTACAAAGTGCTTATAAAGTATTTACTTGGGTTTTTAATTTCCTTTTTCCATGTGTGTGTGTATGTCAGTGTTTCTCAACCTTTTTACTCTTGTGTAACCCTTAAAATAGATTAGATGGCTCAAGGAACCCCTGCACAAAAAAGTTATATACCATATCTTTCTCATATTTTTTTCATTGTAGTTCACATGGTAACTATATATATATATATATATATATATATAATGGTTGTTATAATTTTTGATAACATTATAGGTTAGATAGGATGATATCTATATAACAATATTCGTTTCTACTCTAGGCACAAGGCCTGAATTTTTTGGGGAGGGGCCCAGTCGATAAGATCAACTCCTGTACGCAACTGGTACTTAATTTATTGACCCCGAAAGGATGAAAGGCAAAGTCTACCTCGGCAGAATTTGAACTCAGAATGTAAAGATAGATGAAATACCTATTTCTTTACTACCCACAAGGGGCTAAACACAGAGGGGAGAAACATGGACAAATGGATTAAGTCGATTGCATCGACCCCAGTGCGTAACTGGTACTTAATATATCGACCCCGAAAGGATGAAAGGCAAAGACGACCTTGGCGGAATTTGAACTCAGAACATAAAGATAGATGAAATAGGGCTACACATTTCGCCTGGCGTACTTACGATTCACCAACTTGCCATCTATATTACAATAACCAGTAGTATGTTGTGCATGTGTAATAATATTACAATCATGAAATTAGCATTAGCTTATCTCACTCTTTTCGGGGAACCCCTAGGAAACTTTTGCAGGACCCTAGGGTTCCGGGGAACACTAGTTGAGAAGCGCTGCTCTATATCATCATTCTTTAATGTATCTTTTACTCCTTTCAGTCATTTGACTATGGCCATGCTGGAGCACCGGCTTTAGTTGAGGAAATCGACCCCAGGACTTATCGGTATCTTTTGCCACACCGCTAAGTTATGGGGATGTAAACACACCAGCATCAGCTGTCAAGCGAGGTTGGGGGGGGACAAACACAGACATACATATATATATATACACACACACACACACACACACATATATATATACGACGGGCTTCTTTCAGTTTCTGTCTACCAAATCCACTCACAAGGCTTTGGTCAGCCCGAGGCTATAGTAGAAGACACTTGCCCAAGGTGCCACGCAGTGGGAATGAATCCCGGACAATGTGGTTGGTAAACAAGCTACTTACCGCACAGCCGCTCCTACGCCTCATGTACACTTACATGATGCATCCAACAGAAACACCACCATCATACAAATGACATTGCTCATTTGCAATCTTCTGCAAAAACATGTCCAACCACTGTGCGGTTTATGGTTGAAGGACCATGATACAAGGGGGGAAATACCATTGGATTGCCCCATGCAGTCCACTGGTATGGCAAACAACCAGTCTGTAGTAGTTAAGTAGATGATAATAATCTTTGCTACTAGAATCACAAGGCCTCAAATTTGGGAAAGGGATTAAGTTGATTACATAGACCCCAGTGCGTGACTGGTACTTATTTAATTGACCCTGAAAGGATGAAAGGCAACGTCCACCTCGGCAGAACTTGAACTCAGAATGTGAAGACAGATGAAATACTGCAAAGCATGTTGCTCTACATGCTAACAATTCTTATTTCTTTACTGCCCACAAGGGGCTACACAGACAAGGGGCTACTTACACATGCTAACAATCCTGCCATCTTGCCTCCCTCCAAGCAGATGATAATGATGATGATGATTATGATTGCTTGTTTAGTTATGTCAGCATTATTGATTGTGGCAGGAATCAATAGCAATGTCGTAATGCACTTATGTTTTTAATTATTGATTAGGGTCTGTATCTGTATATCATTGATTAAAGGACTGTGCGGAAGATGTGGGCATGGCTGTGTGGTAAAAAGTTTGCTTCCCAACCTTGTGTTTTCAGGTTCAGTCCCAGTGTGGCACCTTGGATGAGTGTTTCCTGCTATAGCCCCCTTGGCTGACCAAAGCCTTGTGAGTGGATTTGGCAGACAGAAACTGAAAGAAGCGAGCTGTCAGAAACGTTAGCACGCTGGGCAAAATGCTTAGCGGTATTTCGTCTGCTGCTACATTCTGAGTTCAAATTCCGCTGAGGTCGACTTTGCTTTTCATCCTTTTGGGGTCGATTTATTAAGTACCAGTTACGCACTAGGGTCAATAAAATTGACTTAATCCATTTGTTTGTCCCCTCTGTGTGTAGCCCCTTGTGGGCAGTAAAGAAATAAGAAACTGAAAGAAGCCTGTCTTGGGTGTGTGTGTGTGTATACAGGCATACCTCACCCGGTGTCCTTAATTGGTTCCAGGAGACACGACTTAAGTGTCAGTATGTGTTAAGGTGAACAAATGTGATAGGCATGTGGATGCCTTTGAAGTAAACAAATAAATGACATCGATTCATAGTTAAAATAATTTATTTACTGTACTTGCATTTGTCTTTGGTATACAATATTCTTTACTACATGTAATTGTTGACAACTGCTACGAGTTGCTAGAAATAGAAGCGGGGCACATCTGTGGAGGTGATATGTCAGAACTGAATATGTTTTCGTGTGTGAGTGCATGTCATTCATCTGAGAAAGTAGTCTGCCATGAATCCTTCTCTCTGCCAGTGTGCCACGAACCTTTCAGTTTGTCTACCAAAGCCTTTCTTGTCTGTGTCCTAAGCCTTTCTGTCCGTCTCTCTGTTGACCACAGTATTTTATAACCGCTGTGGCAGCTAGAAGGACAGACATACTGCAGCAGAGATTGTGTCTAAATAGGTCAGCTCCTGTCCATTTGAACTTTACCTGACATGGCTGAGGTCGTAGGTCAAAGGGAGATGATTTATCATTTTTTGACTGGACAGAGAAAACCTTTTTTTGCTCCTGTTGATCGTGGTTGTTTGGATGACCAAAAATCCTTAGATTTGGTTTCAGATCTAAGCTTGGAGAACGAAGTGTTAATTTTTACACACTTTCACCTTGCTTCATAATGGAGAGATAACTTCTTCACTCTTTAAATCTCATGAACCATCCTTGACTTGCCTTGAACTCTACATCTTTCTCGTCTGGATATTTTTTTCTTCAGGTCCTCAGACAAAGACAAAGCTTTCTCTTGAATAATTTCTTGACTAATAGTAGCACACTGACACTTCAACCTAACAATCCAAAGAGAAAGAAGATTTTCCATTTCTTCAAAGATTTTGCCTCTTTCTTTATTGATGACAGTGTTCTTCATCTGTGGGGGTTTCAGATTTGATAAAATCTTGTCGTTATTATGTAGTCATTGATACAGTTGTTGGACTAATCCCCAAAGGCCATGCAATTGTACCACTTTTTCACCTTTTCCATAACACTTTATCATAACCAGTTTATCTTCAAGCATTATAGCATGACGCTTAGCACTTTCACTATGAATATTCATAGGAACCGATAAACAGACATAACCAAATCTGAATTCAAAACAGTCGCAGAAATCACGAGTAACAATGACACCTAACAGTAGATATTGGAACTGCAGTGCAATATGAGCTCTGAAAGACCGATAAATAAGACAACACAACTGATTTCATGATTTTGCTCACTAAGCTACATTACTTTATGGTGTGTATCTTAACATTTACTGTACATATTTTAATATGATTTTATATGCTTTTATTCTTATTTATTGTACAGTAACCTGATTTGATGTGCTTTTAATGGTTTTCTAGTGATTTTATGATACCAATATTTGTGGCATACAGATATAGTCGAGTAAAATGACTCAACTTGATTTTAATTTTTCCATATATTATTTTTGAAAATTGACCTATTATTGAGAATGACTTAAATCAAAATGACTTAAGCCAAAGTATACCTGTATATATATATATGTGCAAAGTTTAGTTTAGTTAAAATATGTTTGTGTCATATTTTAACTGCGCAAATTCACTGCAGTTACCATGGAGATAAATTCTCTCTTATGGTAAAAAAGTGTAAAAACACCATGATTTATACATATAGGAAATAAAGGTTTTGTTCAGAGATCCCAAGTTGTCCTGAGCATTGCAGATGGCCATTGGGGCCATACTTTTGTGGTCCCAACAGATTCTTTGATTGATTTTTCCAGTATTCAAATTCACAACCTTAGAATCACTAGCAAAATACACTAACCACCAAGCCATGCATCTTCCTCAGTTGTTAGATGACACACAAATCAAACACTAATATTTGTTTTCCCTGTTTACATTGAATGTTGGATGGATGAAGGCCACATAATGTTTGTCCGAGATAGAGGGAGGGTTGAAAAAAGTAAGATTTATGTTTGCTGGGCCTCAAAAATGTGATGGTATGAGATCTAGTAGAGTGACAATACACTGCACAGTCGACTTGTCCAATATTTGCTAGCAAGTTGATTTTTAATTAGGTAACAAGTCTGTTTGGTGATGTAATTAGGCAACAGATTGTTGATAATTGATTATCTGCCAAACTGAGTTTCATGCAGTAAAATCACATTTAACTGCATGAGAATCAATTGTTACTTTATAATGTTGACATATTTTAACCCTTTCGTTACCGTATTTCTTTTGAGATGCTCTGTGTTTCCTTCAAATAATTTTAAATACAACAAAGAATAACTTGCTTATCATTAAGCTAGTGTTAGGAACATAAATTGTGACTAAGGTTTGGTGGAAGATTTTAATTCAGAACTTATGAAAACAAGACATTTGTACTACAGAGCCAGAGGCAGTTTCAGGTAGGTTGGTATCAAAAGGGTTAAGAATTGTTTCTCTATTATATATTTTAACCCTTTTGATACCATATTTCTGTTGAGATGCTCTGTGTTTCTTTCAATTACTTTAAATATAACAAAGAATTTAATAAAATAACCTAGTTATCATGAAGCTAGTGTTAGGAACATAAATTGCGACTAAGGTTTGGTGGAAGATTTTAATTCAAAACTGTTGAAAACAAGACATTTGTACTAAAGAGCCAGAGATGGTTTCAGCTGTGTTGGCATCAAAAAGGTTAATGTAGGGAGTATTAAAAAGTTAACTACAGTTACGTTAGTGTTAACAGATTTAATGTTGAGAGTATTAAAAAAAATCTTTGAACAATTTTTTTATACAATACCTAATGACATTTAATTATAAAAATATAATGGGATCTTTTTAAACATGACAAGTTATGGGGATCCAGTAGAGCAAAATAAGGATCAAAGGGGTCCATAGGCGAAAAATGGCTGAGAACCACTGGTATAAACAAAGCCAGCAGGTTGGTTTAGGCTCAAAGGTCCAGGTGCTTCTGATAAGGCACAAAATGTTGAAACACCAGTGTTTCAGAATCTTCTTCGCTATTGAGTGTGTTGAACTCCCTATCATCATAAAAGAGAAAAGTTTTTCTCCTTTCACACACACTACAATGACTAGCATACTTTGTGTCTGAACCTTTCTAGACATGCTGAGGGGTGGGGAGCTGAAAAGTTCCTGGCTTTGGGTAACAGAAAATACAGGAGGATCACTTAATTATGATTTTATGCAACATATTCCCCTCTCAGATTCACACACCTATTGTAATGGTCCTTCAGTTATTCTAAGTCCTGTTAAAGAACTTGGAAGGTTGGGCCCCCAACCAGGTCTTTCATGATACCCCTAAAGCCAGGAACTTTCCAGGACCCCTCATATTAAGAGTAAATATGCAAATAGTATTAAAAAGTTTAATTGGAAATAGTTATGTGGTGAGGCATGAAATTGCATGGCCTAGTGCGTAGGCTATTGGACTCATGATCGCTAGATCGTGGGTTCAGTCCCCAGACCAGGCGTTGTGTTGTGTTTTTGACGAAAACCTTTCATTTCACATTGCTCCAGCCCCTCTTTTGATTGGTGGGGAATGTCGGCCTGCTTACCCAGCCAGTGGGATGGTGTCATTTTAAGGCTAAAATGATGCAAAGTGCATTGTGACCAGCGATGTGTAACAGCATCTGATAGTCTGGTTGATCACATGATCATGTGATGTGGTGAGACAGACAGTTAAGTTAGTATTAACATAATGAGTGGACATCAGAGATAGGTGGCACCAACAAGTTGGAACTTCTCCGTTTTTAAGGGGATATTTCAGATTTTTTTTTTTCACAGTGCTCTTGGAAATACTCTTTTTAGCCAAAAAAATTGTGAAAATTTACCATCTGAAAATGTTTACTTTTTTTTTTTCCTTTTTTTCTTGACAAAAAAGGCTTCTCAACCAAAATCAGTCTGGAGAGGGGAAGATGATAGGGGTGGGGTTAAAAGAAACTATTTTTTAGAAAAAAATTTTTTTGTTAAAAAGATGCTCCAGATCATTTACAAAGGCACCGTGAAAAAAAAAAAAGAAACTTGAAAACTGTCAAAACAGAAATTCCAACCTGTTGGTGCTAACCATTTCCAACATCCACCATTTCAAGTAAGGAGTATTAAAATGTTAATTAGAAATACTTAAGACAAGGAGATAATTAAGTTAGTGTTGATATATTTAACCCTTTGGTATTCAAATTATTTCATTGAAAGTAATGCTTATGTATTCACGTTGCTTTGAATTAATCATGGATTATCTCTTGGCTTTGAGATTTTGATGAGGTAACTGTTAATTATTAGAATGTTATTGTAGAGTAGGTATGAGGGGCTGGATTTGGCCCGTTTGAACATAAAACAGGTGGAATATTTGGGTTGGACATGGCTGGCTTAAATGCTAAAGGGTTAATGTAGGAAATATCAAAAAGGGGAGATGAGACTAAGGGACATAGTAAAGTTAGTGTTAACTCACTTTAGGGAGTTATTTTGTGAAACACCACACCATATTTTTTTGATCAATTTCGAAATTTTTTGAAGCAACTTGTGCAATGTTATTCATTTGAAGAAGGGTTCCATAAGGGTTTAACCCTTTCATTACCAACCTGGCTGAAACCGCCTCTGGCTCTGAATACAAATGTCTTGTTTTCATAAGTTTTGAATTAAAATCTTCCATCAAACCTTAGTCACAGTTTATGTTCCTAACATTAGCTTAATGATAACTAAGTTATTTTACTAAATTCTTTGTTATATTTAAAGTAATTGAAAGAAACACAGAACATCTCAAAATAAATACAGTAACAAAAGGGTTTAATATGAAATGAAATTCTTTTCTTAATTGTGTATTTCTTATTTCTCCTTTGCAGCCAACCAAGGAACTTTTAGAAGCCCATTATGCTGAACATAAAGGGAAAAGTTTCTTTGATAAGCTTGTGGCATATATGTCATCTGGACCCGTCTTTGCCATGGTGAGTACATATTGGAATCGGTCAATGTTTTCCATGTTTTTTTTCTTTATTTTGTCTTTAGATCCATTGATAGGAGAAAGGAGATGGCCAATATGCTGTACATACAGAGCTTTGTCTTCTGGGAGATAAGATCAGTGGGTCTTCTTGAAGACCCTAACAAAAAGTATCAATGGCTTTGATAGATCCCTGAGAACACTTGAGAATATCAGATGGTACCATCACGTTTCCAACAAAGAACTGCATGCCCATATCAGCTTGCAGTCTCCCACCCCATAGCTATCCATTGCATGCGCTGCTAAAAACATGTACTCCATATCCCACTAGATCATCCTATGAGTTGCAGGTTGGAAGGGGTCCTGTACCAGGCCCTATGCCAGATGGCTGAATGGGATTAAGGAAGATCACCAGAGGCTCAACGTTACCTTGGAGCAGTGGTTTTCAACCAGGGTTCCGCCAGTACAGTCCAGGGGTTCTGCAAGAAGTTACAAAACTGCTAAATTTGGCAGTAATTTTTTATTCTCCTGTGCAGATACGTGTGCATAAGACTATTAAATTATTGCACAGGGGTTCCTCGAGCCAGTGGAATGTTTCCTTGGGGTTCTGCTCCAGCAAAAGGTTTGAAAAGCACTGCCTTGGAGGATGCGCAGGGGCTGGCACAGGACTGCCAGCAATGGCAGGCACCGGTAGACTTGGTTGTCTCTTTGCATGATGATGTCTCTGGGACCACAAACCTGAGATGACCCCAGCCCCATCAAACAAGAGTAGGTAAACCTACATATTCCTAGTCACTGTGTGTGTGTGTGATGCTGATTCGGCTATGTTAAGGGCACATGTGTCTCTGGAATACTCAGCCACTTATGTATGAATTCAGGAGCTGGTAATTCAGATCAAACGAGTGAATCTCCATCATTGAAACTAACGGAGAATCATTTGTGTGTGTGTGTCTGTGTGTGTCTGTGTGTGTGTCTCTGTGTGTGTGTGTGTCTGTGTGTGTGTGTCTGTCTCTGTGTGTGTCTGTGTGTGTGTGTATCTGTGTGTGTGTGTCTGTGTGTGTGTCTGTGTGTGTGTGTCTGTGTGTGTGTTTGTTTGTCTGTGTGTGTGTGTCTGTATGTCTGTGTGTGTGTGTTTGTTTGTTTGTTTGTCTGTACGTGTGTGTGTGCCTGCGTGTGTGTGTGTGTGTGTGTGTGTTTCTTTGGGTTGCTTATTAATCATATTTTAATCCCTTGTTTAGGTGCTGGAGGGGGAAGGTGTTGTACAGATGTGCCGTCAAATGATTGGTGCCACCAAACCACAGGAGTCGATGCTTCGTACCATCCGAGGAGACTATGCTATTGAAATGGGGAGGTATGGCTCACTTATTCTTACTATTTCTTGCTTTAAATGTTTCTTTTACTGGTTTCAGTCATTAGACTGCAGCCATACTGGAGCACAACCACGAAAAGATTTAGCCAAATGAATCAACCCCAGTACTCTTTTTTTATTTTTTATATATAAACCTGCTACTTATATCAATCTCCTTTACTGAATTGCTAAGTTACAGGGATGTAAACAAACCAACACCAGTTGTCAAGCAGTAATGGAAGTGAAATACACACACACACACACATACATTTATGACAAGCTTTTTTTTTCGGTTTCTGTCTACCACACTCGCTGCCAAAGCTTTGGTTGGCCCAAGACTACCATAGAAGACACTTACTCAAGGTGCCATACAGTGGGACTGAACCCGAAACCATGTGGTTGGGCAGCAAGCTTCTTAGCACACAGCAACACTTGTGCCTTGTGTACCTTTAATAAAGTGTTCCCTGATGATCCATTGTGGTCGAGTATTTGGAACACTCTGTGTGTATGTTTGTCTCCCATCATTACTTGATAACCGGTGTTGGTGTGTTTACATCCTGGTAACTTAGCAGTTCAGCAACAGAGACCAATAAAATAAGTACCAGGCTTTAAAAAGAAACTAAGTGCTGGCGTCGATTCATTTGACTAAAATCTCTTCGAGGTGGTGCCCCAGCATGGCCGTCGTACAAGATAAGATATATATGTAGGTGCATGCATGGCTGTATGGTGGAAAAGTTCATTTCCCACCAACATGGTTTCAAGTTCCACCACATGGCACCATGGACAAGTGTCTTTAAGAGTGAATCTGGTTGATGAGAACTGTACAGAAGTCCATTTGTGTGTGTGTATTGGTGTTGGTTTGTTTATGTCCCTTTAACTTGGCAGTTCAGTGAGGAAAAGACTGACAGAATAACTATCAGACATGCAAAATAAGCATTGGGGTACACCGAGTGAGTTGTATTATAGCTGGAAGCTTAGTGGTTAAGGTGGTTCATTCAGGATCATAAAATTGTGGTTTCAATTCCTGGTCCAGGTAATGCATTTTGTGTGTGTGTGTGAAGGCACATGGCTTAGTGGTTAAAGTGTCGGGCTCACAATCATGAGGTAATGAGTTTGGTTCTCGGCCTGGGCTGCATGTTGTGTTCTTCAGCAAGACACTTTATTTCACATTGCTCCAGTCCAGTCAGTTGTAGAAATGACTTGTGACAAGAGAAGCAAGTAAAAGGGAGAAAAAAAATGTGTAGACACACCCACACACACATCATCATTTAATGTCCATCTTCCATGCTAGCATGGGTTAGATGTTTTGCACAGAGCTAGTAAGGCTAGGGACCATGCCAGGCCCCATTGTCTGTTTTGGCATGGTTTCTATAGCAGGATATTTTTCCTAATGCCAACCACTCCACAGAGTGTACTGGGAGCTTTTTATATGGCACCAGTGCTTTTTATGTGGCATCCGCACTGGTACCAATTCTGCTGTGGTTGGCAAGTGTTCTTCAGCACACATACCTTTACACATTTGCTATGGACACATGGACGGATAGAACACTATTTTATGGCATTATGTGGAGTTTGGGTCTGGCTTGGAACAGATCACTCCTGTTGATATGTATTTCAATTACACATGTAAGAAATAACTTGGTTAACAAACAGGGCTTTTGAACAGAATATGCTCATATACAGTGACACCACTCTGTTTGTGTATGTTTGTGAGAGTGTCTATTTATTTTTTATTGTAACAGAGTACTGATTCTCATAACTGTCTTGGTTCACTAATTGTATTTCTTGATCATCATTTCAGAAATATTGTTCATGGCAGTGACTCTGTGACATCAGCCAACCATGAAATAAGTCTTTGGTTTTCTTCTGATGAACTCATCTCTTGGGAATCGGCAACGGAACACTTGCGATACGAATGATTTTGGTGTAGTTACAGACTTCAGCTTGAAATGATGATATTTCATCAAGGAATTCCTCCATCTTGCCTCATCACATCCGACTTGTCATTATTTGTTTAGGGATCTTTATTACAGGGACCTGTACACCCCAAGGTATCTTAACACCACAAGATATTACTACTTCACTGGGATCTCTACTTCAGCTTTACTACAGGAACCACCAATGCAAAGACTTCTGCCCCTCAAGGATCTCTAGCCAAAGACCTCTACAACACAGGACCTTTACCACAAAGACATATACACTACAGGAGTTGCTATCACAGTGTCATCTACCACTGGGGCTACTACAATAAGGGTTTTTCCACAGGGGTCTCTTGCCCAAATATCTCTGTATTGCATCTTTGTCACAAGAACTTCTATCCCAATAAAAATATTTCCCACTAACACCTTTATCCCACAATGGCCTTTACCCCACAATGGCCTTTACCCCACAATAACCTTTCCCACAAACACCTCAATGCCATAATGGTCTTTCCCACAAACACCTCAATGACACAGTGGTCTTTCCCACAGGCATCTCAATGCCACAGTGGCCTTTCCCACAGACACTTCAATCTCACAAAGATATTTCCCACAAAGATCTCTTTTCTACATGTCTTTCCCACAAACACCTGCACTACATGAATGTTTCCCACAAACATATCTATGCAACATGAATCTTTCACACAGACACTTATATACTTTGCGAATCTTTCCCATAAACACCTCTATGCTATATGAATGTTTCCCACAAACAGCTCTACACAACATGAATCTTTCCCACAAGAATCTTTACTTGAGCAATTTCTACCTAACAAGGATCTCTAATGCGAGCAGTTCTACACAATATGAATCCCTACCACAATGACCTCTGCACCAAAAGGACTTCTCAGTCACAGAGACATCTACCACAGATTCTCTACCATAGGGTCCTCTACCCTACACAGATCTCAGACAGAAACCTCTACACTACAAGAATCTCTCCCACAGGGACTGTTACATTACTGTGTTATATTTCAGAAACTTGTGTAATGAAATTTGTTAAATAATAAAAGCTATATCGACAATTGCATCTCTTGATTGATTTAATTAATTGATTATTAAAAAATTGATTTGCTTGATTGATTTAATTAACTGATTATTAAAAAAAATCAATAGGATGATGGAACTGGGGGTGATCTTTGCTTTGTCATAGCAAGGGTTCTCAGTGCCTCTGGGAAAGAGGTGGTGATGAACCACCTACCAAAAAGTTAATTGATTAATTAATTACAAAACTTGATTTACCAGTGCTTAATACAATTTACATTTTGATGGAGGGAACCTGTGGAAGAGGTGGACATGGGATGAGGTGGTGAAATATGATCTTCGAATGTTCGGCCTCGTGGAGGCAGTGACAAGTGACAGACCTTTGGCAATGTGTCACGCTTGAGGAGACCCATCAAGCACAGTGAGATTGTAGTCGTAGCTGATGCCAGTGCTGTGTAAGTAGCACCCGTGCCAGTGGCACATAAAAAGTAACCCTTTGAACGTTGGGCAATATGCCATGCTTGAGAAGTCCTGTCAAGCCAAGTGAGATTGTTGTGATGGCCAATACCAGTGTCGTGTGGCACGTAAAGAGCCTCCTTTAAATGTTGGGTGGTGACAAGTGACTGAAACCCTTAACGATATGCCATGCTTGAAAAAACCTGTGAAGCCAAGTGAGATCGTAGTCATGATCAGTGCCAGTGTTACGTAACTGGCACTCATGTTGGTGACATGTAAAAAAGCACCCACTACACTCTTGGAATAATTGGTATTAGGACGGCGGCGAGCTGGCAGAATCATTAGCATGCCAGGCGAAATGCGTAGCCGTATTTCGTCTGCTGTTACATTCTGAGTTCAAATTTCGCTGAGGTCAACTTTGCCTTTTATCCTTTCGGGGTCAATTAAATAAGTACCAGTTACACACTGGGGTCAATATAATCGGCTTAATCTGTTTTTCTGTCCTTGTTTGTCCTCTCTGTCTTTAGCCCCTTGTGGGTAGTAAAGAAATAGGTATTAGGAAAAGCATCCAGGTGTGGAAACCATGCCAAATCAGATTGGAACATGGTGCAGCTTACCTGTTTTCAGTCAAACCATCCAACCCATGCCAGCATGGAAAATGGACGTTAAATAGTGATGAGGGTGATGTATTAATTTGAATCACTTTAAAATGGGAAACTTGTATCGTAGAATCAGATGCAGGAGGGTTTGGTATCAGGTTAAAAAGATGCATTAGTTTTTATAATTTACTGATTCTTCTTATCATCCTCGTTTTAACATCCATCTTTATTTTTTTTTCATGCTTGCATTAGTCGGACAATTAATTGTAGCAGATTTTCTGTGGAAGGATTTTCTTTGTTGCCAACTCTCACCTGTTTTCCCATGGTCAGACATCCCTTTTTTTTCTTTTTATAGAATTTTGGAAATGAATGTAACTGCTTGTTTGACAGTGACATTCATTTTACAATTACCATAAAAACCTGAATTACAATTTTATTTTTGTTTTTTTTGTTGCTTAAATCCCAGTAATGAACCACCCTTGATGTGGTTTGGGGGAAAAAATATTGAAACACATCAATATGTCAGACAGGCAAAAAACGAGATAGGTGATTATAGGATGTGCTAGAAACAACAGCCAAATCTCCCTTAACCCCTTAGCATTTAAACCGGCCATATCCGGCCAAAGGTATTCTGCCTGTTTTATGTTCAAACTGGCCAGATCTGGTCTCTCACACCAATCCTACAATATCATCTTAAAAATTAACAGCTACCTCATCAAAATCTCATAGTACCAAGATAATGCCTGATTAGTTCAAGGCAATGTGGATAAAAAGGGATTAATTTTGGCAGAATAATGCGAACACTAAAGGGTTAAACCACATTTTGATCTGAAAATATTTTCAAGTTTCTTTTCCCTTTCTTTTTTTTTCTTTTAATATATATATATATATATATATATTACCGAAAAGGCATCTCCCATCGTTTCTAAGTGCGTAGTGCCAAAGAAATTGGCCAAAATTGGTCTGGATGGAGGAGGAGTGAAAAATAAAATCATGAATTTTCCAAAAATTTTATTCATAAAAAGTCTCTCGTAATTTTCCAAGGCTGTGGTGAGAAAAAAAGAAATTAAGGAAAATCCCCGTCAAAATACACTACGGTATATCTAGAATAATAAGCGCAAAAATAAACTTACATAATTATGTGAATGTGTCGGTAGAGAGAAACATATATTTGTACACATACTTAAAATCCACAATGAAAGTTTTTTTTAGCTTTAACGTCAATAATTACGGGTAGTTAGGCAAGGGACGTAACTCTTGCTATTGTTGGTCACACGCAAATTATCTCCCGTGAAAAAGTACTGCGCTTGGTTGTAACGACAAATTACACGCCAGTGAAGGCGTGAGCACACACACACACACACTGGTTCAGTTAGTTTTCATAAGCGAGATATTAAGTATAAAGTGGGTATTTGTACAGTATTACAAATATATGTGTATTTAAAGACATACATGCATGTGTGTATGTATACGAAGGAGTACTGAAAAATTCCTAGCTTTAAGGGTGTCACGTAAGGCCTGGTTGGAGGCTCAACCTTCCCAGTTGTTTTACTGAGCTTAGAAAAACTGAAGGACTGCTGCAATGAGTGTGTGAATCTGAGAGGGGAATATGTCGAATAAAATGATAACTAATTGTTCTTCAATGTGAGGTATATCTGCCATCTCAATATGGCTAACCACTAAGGGTGGGTGTTACTGTAGCTTGTAGCCCCAGGAGAACATCTCCTCCAGCTGGCTTTAGGCACACTTTCTGTGCCCTATCGGTATTTGCAAAGGGAGGTCACCCTTCTCTCGTCAACCTAAGTGATATGCACGGACTGCAGTTTCTGGGTATTGACCCGTCATCAGCGTACGACAATCACTGGTTTTCGATGAAAGGAGTCCCAATTGTCGTACGCTGATGACGGGTCAATACCCAGAAACTGCAGTCCGTGCGTATCACTTAGGTTGACGAGAGAAGGGTGACCTCCCTTTGCAAATACCGATAGGGCACAGAAAGTGTGCCTAAAGCCAGCTGGAGGAGATGTTCTCCTGGGGCTACAAGCTACAGTAACACCCACCCTTAGTGGATAACCATATTGAGATGGCAGATATACCTCACATTTACGTGCAGTTACTGTTTATACCTCGTTCAGAGATTTATTATTAATTGTTCTTCCTGTATTTTCTTTTACGCCAAGCCAGGAACTTTCCAGCGCCTTCTCGCGCGCGCGCGTGGAAAACGCTTACTGAAACAGATTCGTAAGCCAACAAAATATTCTTTGGGAATCAACGACGGTTATCTATCCTGATCGAACAATCTAGAATATTCCAGAACATTCTAGGCGAACATGGTTAGTTACCCCTTCGCTAATTTACCAGAGGCATAAACTCATGATCAATACGCAGGTGATCACTAGTGGCACATCGCCTATTTAAGCGTGAACACCCATTCGAACAACCTCTCTTCTCTAACTGCTTCTACGAGACGCGACAAGGTCCACCGCGACCACGAGAGAGCCAGGCACATGAATTCGATATCTAATTTCCTACCAGTAGCTCGCCATGGTATTCTACGTCTAGTGCCCGTGAAAAGTAGATCTCGTAGCTTCATTTACTTCTACTTACTCAAAGTTATCACGGAACATGACAAGTTGTTCAAACCCTTTCTTCTTCCCAGAAATCTTTATTGAACAGTGGATACTCGCGTGTCTGAATAAAACATTGAACGTGAAGTTATTCGCATAGAAGTATTTCATGGTTACTTGATTAATGATTCAGTCCAATTATTAAAGTGTTCACGTTTTTATCAGCGACCTAAATATTTAGCGACTCGCTAAATAAATAAATAAATAAATAAATAAATAAATAAATAATATATATATATATTATATATATATATATATATATATATATATATAACTTATAAAACAAAGGCAAAAGAAAAAATTCTAATGCCGAAAATAGACAAATTGTCAATAACCATTATAATTTATCACTATTAACATGCGTCTCGAAACAAGCCGATAGAAATTTCTAAAAAATTCCGTTATTACTATATTGGTCCCAATTTCAGAGTTAATTCATAAGAATTTTCTCCTCCTCAGCGATAAATACGTAAGACATAAATGAAATACTTACTCATACCCACGGAAAAAGCAAGCACTAAGTCCTGAGCAGACCTAAGGACCCGAAATATATCCAAAATAGATGTGCTGATGATTTTCTATTTTGGATATATTTGGGGTACTTAGGTCTGCTCAGGACTTAGTGCTTGCTTTTTCCGTGGGTATGAGTAAGTATTTCATTTATGTCTTACGTATTTATCGCTGAGGAAGGGAAAATTCTTATGAATTAACTCTAAAATTGGGACCAATACGGTATTAACGGAATTTTTCAGAAATTTCTGTCGGCTTGTTTCGAGACGCAAGTTAATAGTGATAAATTATAATGGTTATTGACAATTTGTCTATTTTCGGCATATTTGGCATTAGAATTTTTTCTTTTGCCCTTGTTTTATAAGTTATCTATAAATTTAACCTTTAAAGGTATTTTTTAATATGCTGGCCATTGATATAATTTTTTCGAAAAATTTTTTCCTATATTAGATATATATATATATATATATATATATATATATAATCAAAATAAGGAACAGGATATCAAGAAGTGATTCAGTACGACTGTTTCAAGCGACTCCATTTAACTGAACAATACAATCATTATATCAATTTAAATGCAGTGCTATCATCAGCTGCACAAATAAATAGAATTTTAATCGGTTGGACACATTAATATAATTTTTCTCAAATACTTTAACAGAGCAAAAGGATGGAAGAAATCGATATTTTCGCTATTGTAACTAAAAACAGACTTAGCTATAATAGCGACAACATGGATTTCTTCCATTTTCTTGGTCTGTTAAAGTTTTTGAGAAAAATTATATTAATGTGTCCAACCGATTAAAATTCTATTTATTTGTGCAGCTGAGGATAGTCCTGCTTTTAAATTGCTGTAATGATTGCACTGTTCAATTAAATGGAGTCGCTTGAAACGGTCGTACTGCATCACTTTTTGATATCCTGTTGCTTATTTTGATTACATATATATCACGTGACCAACCAGGCTATCAGATGTTACACATCGCTGGTCCCAATGCGATTCTGCATTGCTTTAGCCTTCAAATGACGTCACCCCACTGGCTAGGTCAGCGGGTCAAATTATCCCCCCTGATCGAAAGCGGGGACTGGAGCAACGTGAAATGAAATGTTTTGCTCAAGAACACAACGCGCCGCCCAGTCAGGGAATCGAACCGACGAGCTAGCAATCGTGAGTGCAATAGCTTAACCACCAGGCCATACATATATATTGACCAAAAGTTCATTTTTTAAAAAGCGAAAATGACACAAGTTTGAAACACAAAGCGATTTATTCAACTGTCTCGTTCCAGTATCTTCTGCCATCTTGTGGACAGATCCATTATTCCCTGCCCAAAGAATTTCATATCTTTACTGGCAAAAAACTTTTCCTAACGAATTTTTACGTCCTCTTAAGATTTGAAGATCTGTCGTTCCAACAAATTTTGAAGAGTCCATAAACAAGTGGAATTCTGAAGGTTCAAGGTCGGGCGAATACGGAGGATACGACAAAAGTTCCCAACCAAGCCCCAGTAACTTCTAACACGTCTGCAAAGAAGTGTGCGGTCTGACATTGTTGTGATAAAAGTCAATACCTATTTCTTTACTGCCCACTAGGAGCAAACAGAGGGGACAAACAAGGACAGACAAACGGATTAAGTCGATTATATCGACCCCAGTGCGTAACTGGTACTTAATTTATCGACCCCGAAAGGATGAAAGGCAAAGTCGACCTCGGCGGAATTTGAACTCAGAATGTAACGGCAGACGAAATACGGCTACACATTTCGCCCGGCGTGCTAACGATTCTGCCAGCTCTGAAAGTCAATGCCTTTACGATTAAGAGGTGTTGGATGGTTCTGGTGGATCGCTGCATTTAATTTGTCCAGCTGCTAACATCACACACCCGAATTGATGGTCTTGTCTGTGAGAAGCTTGGTAAAAGACAACATCCTTCTAATTCCATCAAATTAAAAGCATAACCTTTGTTTATGGTGGTTCGCGACGCTTCCTCCACGACCGTTTACACTTTACATATAAAAGATATATAACGTCGGAGAACGCTGAAGCCAGCGCAAGCATGGTCATATCAACAGAGCTTAACGAAAACTAAAATTCCAACTCCTTCGTCCAAGGCAGGTGTCTACTGTGTAGAAAGTCGGCCAGAAGAACGATCCACATCGAGCGAGTATGGGAGCAGAAAAGTGCAGAAACACAATTAGGCTTAAAAAGTATATCTTTATGGATTACAAACTACAGATTACGAAATAAAGACTAAAAAATAAACAAAAGGAATTCTGTAATAGTCTTATCTCGACTCATCTGTTTTTCTTTAGAATCTACTTATCCATTCTACTGACATTTACCACCTACCGTTTTGCATTCCTTGTTATTGTCTGTACTTTGACAGACTTCCCTGCTGTCTTCGTTACTTCCTTTTCTTATAATCTGTTTTATCTATTCTTTTCTTTGGTTATCATCAACTGAGTCTTCATTGTATGAATTCCTCTTTCGTCACCCTACCTTTCTTCTCCTTCCTTTTCTCCCCCCTAATATTAAATTCTTATTTTTCCTAAACCCTTTCCACACCCCTTGTAAATCTCTGTATTTGTAAATACTGCAAACAAATACGTCTTTTGCCACATTCTTCCGATGAGGAGGACCTGGCCTCACCTAACAGAAACTCATTTTATTTCATACAGCTACGGGGTCTTTGTTATATAACGAACGTAGTTACGTAGTTACGGTTCACTCGAAACAGCTGTCAAGACAAGACTATTTTGCACTCTTTATCCAGTACTTTATCGTTTGTATTCCAAGTAAGTATATGCATTAAGACTACATGTGTTTATCTGCCTTTCACCCCCTCTTTCTCTCTCTTTCTTTCTGCATATATGTATGTGTGTGTGTATATGATATATCTCTATATATGTCTTTTATCTTCTACTTGTTTAAGTCATTTGACTGCGGCCATGCTGGGACACCGCTTTGGAGAAGTTTTAGTTGAACGAATCAACCCCAGTACTTAATATTTTCAAGCCTGGTATTTATTCTATCGGTTTCTTTTGCCGAACCGCTAAGTTACGGGTACGTAAATACACCAGCACCGATTGTCAAGCAGTGGTGCCACACACACAATCTAGGTCTGATCAATAAGAATCCGGACTGTTGTCATAGTAACGAAGCTAAAGCCCGCAGAGTGAAGGCGCTATGCATGCGCACTAAGTTTTAACGATCTAGCTCACTCCCCCTGTTTACCGCAGTGCTTGGAAGAAAGGTGTGTAGCGTGTGATCATCGCATTGACCATGACAGAAAGTTGAGCAGAGATTCTGCATCGAATTGTGCCAAAAGCTTGGCGATATCTGCTCAGAGACCTACGCAAAGTTTTCAAAAAGTTTTC
>NC_043024.1:6083701-6093630 GCF_006345805.1 Octopus sinensis
CCGGTCACTACTGGCGGATAGGGTGGTGCGAGACGATTTGTAGAAATACACACAACCGTACGGGCTTATACATACATACATGAAAATATAGTCGAGCGATTGGGTGGCACCAATGGCTATACCCGGGTTTATGTATGTGTATACAATATATATATACATACACACACACACATTGTATATATATATATATATATATATAATGTATACACACAATACACACAAACACACACATATATATATATAGAGAGAAAGAGAGACACGCACATACACATAATATTACGTACATGCAATGTATATATATATATATATATATATATTTGATATATGTTTGTATAGATAAATTCCTATCTGTTGATGCTTTTTCTGAGTATCTAGTACATACACACACATATATACGCACTCATATGCATAGATACACCTCAAATACATACATGCATACACATACATGTATTTAGACATAGATGCACATTAATGCAGGTATGTACGTAAGATCATGTATACACACGTACATACAGATATATACACATCTACCCATACATACACACATAAAAACGGTCACGTACACATACATAGACAAGTTCACAAACACGTACATAAACTCTTACGCATACACATACATACACCCTCTTATACACGCTCACGTGTGGGTGTATATATAATTCGGTGCATCATCCAAGTCGATTACTCATCCTCCCAACTTGGTAATCTTTCCTTTATTTTTATACAATTTTTTTTTAATACTGTAGAATATATTGCAATTGTAGCCCCAGATCAGCTTTTATCGGCGTTCTAGCCGTGACCATCCCGTCTTCTAAAAATATCAAATACAAAATTATTATCTAATCTCACCTTTTTCTTTTCCACTGAAACTAAGTTTCTTTTGCCTGGCGATTTGGTTGTTATTTCTAGCTGCTCGAATGACTTCATAGAGACAGCGTGTTCTGTTCACAATAGGATTGACTATTGATATTGCTTAGTGCAGAATATTATCAATCGAGATGACCCCGTTATAATTTGAACCTCGGGACCTATTGTCTGTTATCACAGAAGCCGTATATGAACTTCGTTTATAGTTTGGTACGCTATACGTGTTGCTGTGCTTCTTCACAATCTCTTAGGACGGCCACGTCGAGGTTTCCTTGGTAATATATATATATAAAAAGATTGGCGGGGTTTTGGAATAACTATCAGGACCTAATGGGTGAGACTAGAGGTACAAAACTGGATACGAGCAAATTTTTAGGGAAAGGAAAAAAAATTAAAATGCCGCGCGGAAACCCCGCTAAAATATGAGCTAAATATTTCTATGTCACCAAACTAACCAGGAGGACTGATATATATATATATATATATATATATATATATATATATATATATATATATACTTTATTTAAAAGCAGCAGAAATATAACAAAAGCTGTTACTCAGAGTTTCACGTTTCCGTTCGTTGGATAGTTTTGTTAAACAAGACTGTCCGATGAACGGGTACGTGAAATTCTGAGTAACAGCTTTTGTTATATTTCTGCTGCTTTTAAATAAAGCATATTACTCTACCGCTGGTATTTGAGTAATCTTTTTTCCACCTTGTTTCACATTTATGTGCTTACTCCAGTATATATATAATATAATATATATAAAAGCACAATATATCTTCGATCATGATAGATCGATTTAGGACGAGCTGACCTGGAAGTAAGCAGCGTACAGGTGTGTCTGTCTGTGTACATACCTATCTATCTACTTACCTATCTATCTATCTATCTATCTATCTATCTATCTATCTATCTATCTATCTATCTATCTATCTATCTATCTATCTATCTATCTATCTATCTATCTATCTATCTATCTATCTATCTATCTATCTATCTATCTATCTATCTATCTATCTATCTATCTATCTATCTATCTGTCTGTCTACCTGCATGTCTGTCTATTTAGATACGAGTACGTGATGTATGTATCACATACATTACGTACTCCTGTCTCGACAGGTAGATATGTAATACACGTACTTTACAGACGGACGTGTATGAAGACGGGTAATTCACGTTAACTCAAACACGCATGCTAGCATGGAAATATTAAATTATTGTAGTTCCCAACATATTTACACCTGTCTACCTAACGTTTATACCTTGAAAAGGAAAACCTGTTATGAACACAAAGAAAACTTGCAACGTACCACACACACTCTAGGTAGATAGATAGATAGATACAGTGATAGATAGATAAATTGATAGATAGATAGATAGACAGACGGAGATAGATAGAGTGATAGATAGATAGATAGATAGATAGACAGACGGATATAGATAGATAGATATAGATAGATAGATATAGATAGATAGATATAGATAGATAGATAGATATAGATAGATAGATAGATAGATAGATAGATAGATATCAAAGATAAAACGTGTCCCTTGTATTACAAAATTGTTTTAAACTTACACAATGTTTTTTTTTGTCACCTTCTTACGAAAGACAAACAAGCCAAAGAGAGCAATTGTATATGGTTACTAGATATGCTTGGGACAGAAGCTAAATCTCCGTCAAATCCCTACATAACTGTTTTGAGGGCGATCAGGCTGGTATTTCTAGCAGGAAAAATTACTGCATAGAAGGTTCTTTGTTCGGCTTCTAACGTTTTGAAGTGAAACCGAACTGCATTCTACTTCGCTTAACACTCTTAATGCCGCGCGCGCGTTTTTGAGGTCATAGTGTGTGACACAACCCTTCCTGTGCTGAATATCGTCTCTCTTTATTTTAATGAATCTAAGGTGTGTCTCTTTTAATGTTTGTCGATTATAGCTGTTCGATATATTTCATAATTTTTTTTTTCACAATGAAAAAGGACAAGCTGTTGTTGATCGATCTGTGCATTAAGAGACGACCCTATTGAATAATGCTCTGGCGTGTTCGTTCTTATTAAGCAAAACCATGAGTTGCTTTGCTAACCACAGCGATATATAAATCTTACGTATTCGATGGCGTTGGCTAGGGAATAGAGGGGTGCACGGGGGAGGGGGTAACTCGATTACATCGACCCCACTGCTCAACTGGTACTTATTTCATAGTACCCTTAAGGGATGAAAAGCTAAGTCGACCTCAGCGGAATTTGAACTCAGAACACAAAGACGGACGAAATGCCGTTAAGCATTTTGTCCGGCGTGATAACGATACTGCCAGCTCGTCGCCTCATCACCAAGCATTATTATGTCTGTGATTGTTAAGATAAAAAAAAAATCGTCCTTGTTTGTAAAAAAAAAAAATGGAACTTTGTTTTTTTACTCTAAACAAATTTCGTACCGACATTTCTGTTTGATAGCATATAAAATTCACTTTATTTTTCAAAAAAAAAAAAAAAAGACATTACATTTCTAAATCTCTCAGAGTTATGCAGTCTCTTCCCTGGGACTGCCACATTGAGTTGGCAACAAGCCATCGATAAAAAACAAAAGAAAAAGCCTCAAAACATCACCCTGGGTCCTGTATGCAAAGTTCAGCCTTCCATAAATTAATTTCAGCCATGACGTTCACTACAATAGTCTAATTTTAATCTAGACAGTTTCTGACCTAGCTTAACTCTATAATAATATTTACTTAAACATCATTATTAAACAGCAGTGCTTTCTGCTAAAGGCAAAGGTACTTTTGTAATGCTTTATAATGTGCTGCTAGATTTCTTCAAATATCACATGCTTTTTAATGCGGTAAAAACTCGTTTTGCTAAATGTGCTGGTGAAATTGAGGTACGCCCGTCTTGTAGGCACGTGCGCTTTTTTATGCTATTGAAACACGGTAATTATTAAAATAAACCCAGCCAGAATAAATATCCCTTATATTTTGAAGCCAGTGGAATTAATTGTCCAGGGGCAGTGAGAAGTAGTGACTCATTTGCTCCGCCACACGTCCTTAATGCTGTGGTTTGTGATGGTGGAGGCAGTGGTTACTGTATCTCTAGGCAAGGACCGTTTTAAGGCATAGATACACTGGGGCCTGGGAGCCTCATAGGTCTCATTTCGGATCTTTACCTTTTGACCGACAGATGTAAAGATCCCTCATTTCCAATCTATGTATGCTGTGGTTTGCTGTCGATAAGGCTGAATGCATTGATTTGTTCGGGAGCCTATAATTCTACTAAGATACTTTGTCTCTAGGGGATTGCAATAAAATAATAGAATACCGGAAGTTGTAGACAAATTACGTAATTAAACCTGTACTATTTGAGTGAACTGAGTCGCTGACGAGGAAGGTTGTTGACTTTGTTAGGGTTTCGTCATAGCGATTTATCAGGTGATATTCAGGTGTGGTAGTGGTGGCGGTGGTGCTGCTTGGCTGTGCTATAACGGTTCAGTCTCGCGATAATTCCGTGAGTGCTTCAGGTTGATCAGAAATTCTTTAAATGGAAAAGCCAGTGTTTTCCCTGAAGCAATGTAAAGTTTAGAGGAGTGTGTATGTGTGTGTGCGCGCGTGTATGTGTGTGTGCGCGCGTGTATGTGTGTGTGTATACGCGAAACCAGTTGGTAAGACTAGCCGTGAAGGATATTTAATACTATACATTTCGGATAATATGTATATGTAACATTATCCTATATTAAATATATATGATATATATATATTATATATGTGTATATATAATATCTATATATTTTGTTTGTTCCTTCTCGAGCCGGTTTCCTGGTTTCCTTGGCGTATAGGTTCCCCACCTGGACGGGATGCCGGTCCGTCGCAGGTGAGTTGCAAGATGCAGGAGGAAAGAGTCAGCAGAAGTTCGCCATTAACTTCTGCCGGAGCCGCGTGGAGCTTTGGTGTTTCGCTCATAAACACACACATCGCTCGGTCTGAGATTCGAACCCGTGATCCCTCCACAATATAGAATGCATTTAATTATTCAGATTTCAATGATAATAATTATAATAGTTTCAGATTTTGACACAGGGCCAGCAGTTTTTGAGGGGAGGGATGTGACATCGACCCGAAAAGGCAAATTTGTCTCTGGCAGGATTTGAACTCAGAAATCGGTTTCTGATTTAGGCACTACCAAGGCCAACTATTTTGAGAGGAAAGATTTAAGTCGATAACTCCTGTAGTTGACTGGTAATGACACTGAAAAAATAAAAGGCATAGTTGACCGCGACAGGATTTGAACTCGGAATGTTTAGGGTCGGGATAAAAATACCTCAAAGCAGAATTATTATATGCCGATGCTTTAATAATCCTTCCAGTTCGGAGCAGTATTTACATCTTGTTGAAAAAAGGTTTGGAGAGAGGACAGAACGTAGACATATAAGTCAATCAAAGAGGGCAACGAAAGCCAAAAGTACAAGAACGTTATGCAGGATAGGTGCAGGCGTGGATGTGTGGTTCCGGGTTCTGTTCCACTGCGTGACACTTTGGGCCGACTAAAGCTTTGTGAGTGGATTTGGTAGACGGAAACTGAAAGAAACCCGTCGTATTTATATATGAGTATGTGTATCTCTCTGTTCCCTACCACCGCTTGACAACCAGTGTTGGTGTGTTTACGTCCCCGTAACGTAGCGGTTCGGCAAAAGAGACCGATAGAATAAGTATTAGGCTTCTAAAGAATAAGTCCTGGGGTCGATTTGCTCGACTAAAAGGCAGTGCTCCAGCATGACCGTAGTCAAATGACTGAAACGAGTAAAAGAGTAAAAGAGAGAGTGGGGTGCAAAACTTCCACTTTTACTAAATACTTTTCTAAGTGTTTGTTTTTTTCGATTTTTTTAAATTTTGAAACTATTTATAAATAATGCATGAATAAAACCTGGTAAAATGTGAAATATTTATGGTAACAGGATTTAAGTACCTCGGGTGCGGTGGGGGTATTTGATAAGACAGCTCTCGGCTAGAGTTTCCTGTTTAATCTATTACATATTAGGTGATCATACATACGTATATGTGTACATAATACGTTATATCATATACTTATTTCTTTATTGCCCGCAGAGGGGCTAAACACAGAGGGGACAAACAAGAACAGACAAAGGAGTTAAGTCAATTACATCGTCCCAGTGCGTAACTGGTACTTATTTAATCGACCCCGAAAGGATGACAGGCAAAGTCGACCTCGGCGGAATTTGAACTCAGAACGTAACGGCAGACGAAATACCTATTTCTTTACTACCCACAGGGGGCTAAACACAGAGGGGACAAACAAGAACAGACAAAGGAGTTAAGTCAATTACATCGTCCCAGTGCGTAACTGGTACTTATTTAATCGACCCCGAAAGGATGACAGGCAAAGTCGACCTCGGCGGAATTTGAACTCAGAACGTAACGGCAGACGAAATACCTATTTCTTTACTACCCACAGGGGGCTAAACACAGAGGGGACAAACAAGGACAGACAAACGGATTAAGTAGACTAGATCGACTCCAGTGCGTAACTGGTACTTATTTAATCGACCCCAAAAGGATGAAAGGCAAAGTCGACCTCGGCGGAATTTGAACTCAGAACGCAACGGCAGACGAAATACCACAAAGCATTTCGCCCGGCGTGCTAACGATTCTGCCTGCATATAGATGATATACGTTACATATCCGCACTCGGCGCACACCTAACGATATGTTTGCTCTTGGTTAGATCGGATGTCAATTTGCTCAGTCAAATTATACATCGTTGCTATTATGCAAAAGTGTCGTAAGTCCAAAAGGTTGTTTTTTTTTTCTAGTTTCACCATTCCATAGCAAAACTGCTGTACTACACTTTGACAATTTTTGATATCTTGGCATCTGAAGAAGCTGGAGATACGATAGTTTGGCCGAAAGAATTGGCTTTGGCAAGCAAAAATAAATATCGAAAAAAAAATACAGATTTGGACATACAACAGTTTAACATAATAGCTACGAATTATGTAGTAATAACAATAATAATAATGGTGATGATGTTGATGATGCAATAGTAATCACATCAGTTTACTTTTCTTTCTCTTTTCCTTCCTCCCCTCCTCTTCTGCTTCTATTTGTTCTTCCCTTTTCTCTCCTCTTCTTCCTTCCTCCTTCCCTTCCTCCTCTTCTTCCTTCTTCCCTCTTCCTTTTCCTCTTTTCTTCATATTCCTGCCTCTTCACTTTGGGAATTCGTTTGTAATTAATATTTGAGGAAGATGAGAGCTCTAAGACAGACAGATGTGTGTCTGGTTGTGGTGGCGGTGGCGGTGGTATATGTGTATGTCTAGTGGGTTGTGTGTGTGTGCATATTTACCTTCCTACATACTCATGCTTATTTGTAAATAAGATTCAGGTAAAAAAAAACCTTATAGAATGCTACATTATATACATACATATATGCATATATATTTACATATATATATATATATACATATGCATGCATACATAAATATATAAACACATTTATATATATATCATCATCATCATCATCATCATCATCGTTTAACGTCCGTTTTCCGCGCTAGCACGGGTTGGACGGTTTCGACCGGGGTCTGGAGAGCTCGGGACTGCCCCAGGCTCCAGTCTAGTCTGGCAGTGTTTCTACAGCTGGATGCCCTTCCTAACGCCAACCACTCCGCGAGTGTAGTGGGTGTTTTTTACGTGCCACCTGCACAGGTGCCAGAGGGGTCTGGCATCGGCCACGTTCGGATGGTGCTTTTTTTATGGGGGGGGGGGGTGCAGAAATATAGGGGAGCACCAGTGGGAGGGGTGGTTCAGAGGACAGGTAATAGGCAAGTAGAACGTAGGATATCGAGAGAGGGGTAATGCATGGTGAAATAGCGTATTGAAGAGGGGGCTTCAAAGAGTAGACACCTATAATGGTGGTGGGGGGGGTGCAGAAATATAGGGGAGCACCACGGGAGGGGTGGTTCAGAGGACAGGTTCTAGGCAAGTAGAACGTAGGATATCGAGAGAGGGGTAATGCATGGTGAAATAGCGTATTGAAGAGGGGGGTTCAAAGAGCAGACACCTATAATGGTGGTGGGGGGGGTGCAGAAATATAGGGGAGCACCAGTGGCAGGGGTGGTTCAGAGGACAGGTTCTAGGCAAGTAGAACGTAGGATATCGAGAGAGGGGTAATGCATGGTGAAATAGCGTATTGAAAAGAGGGGTTCAAAGAGTAGACACCTATAATGGTGGGAGAAACGACATCCGGTATAGTTGAAGCAAAATAGAGATATCCGGTATTGGGGGTAGGGGTGGGGGTGGGTAGGGCGGGCGCGCCACGAAGAACCGGCAGCCAATTTCTAATCAGCCCTGTAAGGGAGATAGATCTTAAATATCTATAACGATAACTAGTGAATTATACAGAATATGCAAAAACGAGGCGAGGCTGAAATAGTAAACAGAGTGGCGACTAGGGGGATCAGAATAATAATAATTAATAAATAATAATAATAAATAGAGATACGGATGAATTAAAGTTCAAAGATTTCTTATCTTGGGATCACTTCGTTTACGGACAGATATATATATAATATATATATATATATATATATATATATATTATATGTGTGTGTGTATGTGTGTGTGTGTGTTTTTATATATATATATATAATATATATATATATATGTCTCTATGTGTGTGTATGTAACTGCTATCTTTTGTTTCAGTAATTAGACTGCGGCCATGCTGGGGCACTGCTTCGAAGATTCTTAGTCCATTGAATTGACCCCGGAACTTGTTTCTTTTTTTTGTTTCTTTTATTAAACCTGGTACTTATTCTGTTGGTGCCTTTTGCTGAACTGCTAGGTTACAGGGATGTAGACACACCAACACCAGTTGTGTTGTGAGGAAGTGATGAGGGAGAAACACACACATACACACGTGTAAAATGCACTTCTTTCAGTTTCTGTCTACCAAATACACTCACAAATATATATATATATATGTGTATATGTGTGTATATATATATAGTAGGTATGTATATATGTGTATATGTGTATATATATATATAGTAGGTATGTATATATATATGTGTGTATATATATATATATATATATATATATAGGTATGTATATATATATATGTGTATATATATATATATATAGGTATGTATATGTATCTATATATATATGTATATATGTGATGGCTCATGGCCTAGTGGTTAGGGGGTTGTACTTACAATCTTGAGATTGTGGTTTCAATTCCTAGACCAGATGCTGTATTGTGTTCTTGAGCAAAGCACTTCATCTCACGTTGCTTTGTAATCACTTCACACCTGATGTATGATACACCGTGCACTCGTTCAGACAAGTGAGTTGATCTGTGGCACATTCATTTGATCACTGTAAACAAATCATTTGAGCAGGTCATTCGGCAAAAAGCTGAATGCTCTTACATTGTCTTTGATGGGAGGGCCCATCGTATATATATATATATATATATATATATATATAATATATATATATCATCATCATCATCATCATCGTTTAGCGTCCACTTTCCATGCTAGCATGGGTTGGACGGGTCAACTGGGGTCTGTGAAGCTGGAAGGCTTCGTCAGGCCCAGTCAGATCTGGCAGTGTTTCTACGGCTGGATGCCCTTCCTAACGCCAACCACTCCGCGAGTGTAGTGGGTGTTTTTTACGTGCCACCTGCACAGGTGCCAGACAGAGCTGGCGAACGGCCATGAACGGATGGTGCTTTTACGTGTCACCGGCACGGGGCCAGGCGATGCTGGCAACGGACACGAACGGATGGTGCTTTTACGTGCCACCGACACGGGGCCAGACAGAGCTGGCAACCGGCCACGAACGGATGGTGCTTTTACGTATTTGTAAATTTATGGGTGAGTGTCTGGCTCAGTTGGATGCACAAGGAGCCATGTTAGCATTGATATGTTAGCCTGAGTTAGCTCATCACTTTTTCGATCAATTGTTTAGATAATGTTGCTTTAACTGGAGTATATATATATCATTATTATGATATATTATTATATAGTTATTATTATTAG
>NC_043024.1:6093730-6128730 GCF_006345805.1 Octopus sinensis
TAACTTAGCGGTTCAGCAAAAGAGACTGATAGAATAAGTACTAGGCTTACAAAGAATTAAGTCCTGGAGACAATTTTCTCGACTAAAGGCAGCAGTGCTCCAGCATGGCCACAGTCAAATGACTGAAACAAGTAAAAGAGTAAAGAGTAACATGACTTGCAGTATAAAAGAGCAGAATAGTGTCACCGAAATGACTTTGCATCTCAGGTTTTATTAAAAATCTCTCATAAAACAATGAAACAAGCCAACCATTATTAACGCATAAAGCATGACAGGCCATGATTGTGGTCCAGATAAATACATTCAATTTATGAGCGTTTGTTGGGGGTCTAATGTCACTCAAACGATACCCCCCAGAATGCCAGAGGACCGTTATACACTAAGAAGATATTTTAATTATTTTTTTGTTTTTTATGTATGCATGGTAGTCTCATTTTCATAAAATGTGTTCAGCAGTCCATGTAAGTACAAATCCCAGGGCTTTATGGGTTAGATGAAACTTTTATTGAAGTTTAACTGTGACATTTTGACATTTTTATTCCTGAATTTTTATCGAAATTATCCTTCTTTTTTTAAATGGAAGTGTGTGAATTGTGGGAGATTTGGCTGTTATTTCTAGCAGGTCAAGTGACATACCACATAAAAAAGTCCATGTAGGTTGTGTGTTGTGGAGGTGTGTGACATATATATGTATGTATGTATGTTTAGACGTGTGTGTATGTGTTTGTGTTAGATGTTGACAATATAAACACAGCTGTAAATTGTAAACAGAGAAGGATACAATAATACACACACACGTGTGTGTGTGTGTGTGTGTATATTTTCTTGTATTGTTATATTCCAGGATGGTATTCGCTTTTTATTCCTCACCAAAGAAACACAGGCGCTATATAATCGTTCTTCACTTGTTTATTATTGTTCTTCATTTTATAGTCATTGTCTGGAAATCTTTCATCGGTACCTTCTGTGACCTCTTCAGTGACTCTCCATCCCATGTGACTCTGGCTCTTGTGTTTAAAAATGACCATCCCCCGAAACATAACGGTATCCGTTCCAACACACGATTTCACATCACATCAAGAATCTTTCAAAACAAACATATTTTTTTTCTTTTTGTTTGTACAAGTAGATCTATGAGCCACCGTTAACATTTAGTTTATCAGTAGCTTTAGTAGTCACTTAATAGTTCACATTTCAATACTAGTCGTCTATTTTAAGTACTTAGCCCTACCTTGTCCGACTAACAACTTAATTTTCCTCTCTCAAATAAAATGAAAGAAACTTTTAAATGGCATTATGCTATTTCATTCTTCAGCTTACTCTGACCTCTATTTGCCATGGCATATGTACACGTGCACACACATACATACACACTCATACACATTTACCTAAATACATATATCAAGTAGATATCTCTATGTATATAAAGCTGAAGTTGTCTGTGTGTGGCAGGTTTGGTAGCCTTCAACTAACACTATCTTCTCCGAGACCCTGCGGCACAAGTTGACCAAAATTGAGAGTATGATAGAAGAAGGCTTGCTCTTCATTCCGTAGAAGAAAAAGTTCAAATCGGACCATGTTAACACCAAAAATTATTTACATCAAAAAGCTGCTTTTTTTTTCTATGAAAATCCCTATTTTTTACGATTTTTTGACTGCTGTGTCGCCATTTTTCGGTGTATTTCAACCAGAAAAATGTTCACTTAAAGAGAATAACAAGCTATATAAGGCAAAATTTTTACTTTTCAAAAATTCCAATTCTAAAGGGTTGAAACAAACCTGAGCAACGCCAGGCGATACTGCTAGTGTATATATATTTATATACACACATATGTATTTATATACAGACATATATATGTACAAATATATAAATATACACACACATGCATATACATACACACACAAACATGCATGCATAGATATGCACTCACACACACGCATACATACATATGTATGCATATACATGTGAATGTACATAGAGATATACATACATACAAACATGTATATACATGCAAACGTACATACACAATCACACATACATACATACATAGGCACAGGAGTGGCTGTGTTGTAAGTAACTTGCTTACCAACCACATGGTTCCGGATTCATTCCCACTGTGGCACCTTGGGCAAGTGTCTTCTACTATAGCCTCAGGCTGACCAAACCCTTGCGAGTGGATTTGGTAGATGGAAACTAAAAGAAGCCCATCGTATATATGTATATGTGTGTCTGTGTTTGGCCCCCAACATTGCTTGATAACCGATGCTGGTGTGTTTACATCCCCGTAACTTAGCGGTTTGGCATAAGAGACAAATAGAATAAGTACTAGGCTTACAAAGAATAAGTCCTGGGGTCGATCTGCTCGACTAAAGGCGGTGCTTCCGCATGGCTGCACTCAAATGACTGAAACGAGTAAAGAGTAAGAGTAATATATCTGTATGTATAACATCTCTCTCTCTCTCTCATCATGATGAAGGAAGTTAACCTTTCAGGATAATTCATTCCATCTAAAGACTTTTTGAATAAATTCTTTCATTTTCTTCTTTCATTTGTGTTAACAAAGTATTTAACCCTTTTAATGCGAAACCTCTAAGATTACAGTTAATTCTTTGAGATGATCTTCTCATTTTAAAGTGAGATCTAAATTAAAAGTTTATTTTCCAAAGAAATGTGGCAGTCCTATGAAGCAGTGTTACTCAAAGTGGTGGTCCATGGACCGGTACCAGTTTGAGAGCCATCAGCTGCCAGTACGTGATGAGTTTTCAGAAAAGAAAGAAACATTATAAAATGCTTACTCTTTTACTTGTTTCAGTCATTTGACTGTGGTCATGCTGGAGCATCGCTTTTAGTCGAGCAAATTGACCCCAGGACTTATTCTTTGTAAGCCTAGTACTTATTCTATTGGTCTCTTTTACTGAACTGCTAAGTTATGGGGATGTAAACACACCACCATCAGTTGTCAAGCGATGTTGGGGGGATAAGCACAGACACGCAAACATATACACACACATACATACATATATATATATATATATATATATATGATGGGCTTCTTTCAGTTTCTGTCTAACAAACCCACTCACAAGGCTTTGGTCAGCCCGAGGCTATAGTAGAAGACACTTGCCCAAGGTGCCATGCAGTGGGAATGAACCCGGAACCATGTGGTTGATAAGCAAGCTACTTACCACATAGCCGCTCCTGCACTTATGTAATATTGTATTATTTGTTTACAAAATAAATATAATATAACAAAAAATTGTCAGCTTTTATTATCTTCATTATATATATTATTTCTGGTATAAATCAATATTACTAAAAAATATTACTGATCCTGGGTACAGTGGAAGAAAAAAATCTGCTGGTATGCTATATCAGATAGTTTAAGAAGCACTGCTATACCTTTCCTTCATTGGACACAAAACCCTGCTTGCGAAGACCTGGTGAGGCAAGTGAAATTGAAATCAAAATCAAATTCGATGACTGGCATCCGTGCTAGTGGAGCACTAGGAGCACCATCCGAGTGTGATCGTTGCCAGAGCAGCTGACTGGCTTCCATGCCGGTGGCACATAAAAAGCACCATTCAACCATGATCGTTACCAGCATCACCTTACTGGCACTTGTGCCGGTGGCACATGAAAAAACATCATTTGAGCGTGGCCATTGCCAGTACCGCCTGACTGGCCCGCGGAGTGGTTGGCGTTAGGAAGGGCATCCAGCTGTAGAAACTCTGCCAGATCAGATTGGAGCCTGGTGCAGCCATCTGGTTCGCCAGTTCTCAGTCAAATCGTCCAACCCATGCCAGCATGGAAAGCGGAATTAAATGATGATGATGATGATGAAAGTAGATGACAATACAAAAATATAATAGACAACAATACAAAATATAAGATGACAATATTATTTCTTCCACCTTAGCGAAGACAGAGGTATTGTTTTCAGTTGTGTTTGTTTGTGGTGAAGATATCTCAAGAACTGCTGGATGGATTTGGATGAAACTTTCAGAGATGTTTGGCTTTGTGACTGGCAAGTACTGATTAGATATGGGGATCAATCCGGTTTATTTTTCTGTTTTTTTTTACTTAATTTTTGAGAGCGGTCGGTTTCATTTTTAGCATTCTCGTTTGTGAGAGCAGTTGAGTTTATTTCAGATATTCTCATTTTAAAAATCCTCTCTGGCTAATCATTGAGAGGAAGTTGGTGTTGCCTTGGCTGAGGTTTGCACTCTCTGCGTGCTCTTGTTTATTACTCTTTTACTCTTTTATTCTTTTACTTGTTTCAGTCATTTGACTGCGGCCATGCTGGAGCACCGCCTTTAGTCGAGCAAATCGACCCCGGGACTTATTCTTTGTAAGCCCAGTACTTATTCTATCGGTCTCTTTTGCCGAACCGCTAAGTGACGGGGACATAAACACACTAGCATTGGTTGTCAAGCAATGCTAGGGGGACAAACACAGACACGCAAACATACATGCACATATGTATATATATATATACATATATACGACAGGCTTCTTTCAGTTTCCGTCTACCAAATCCACTCACAAGGCATTGGTCGGCCCGGGGCTATAGCAGAAGACACTTGCCCAAGATGCCACACAGTGGGACTGAACCCGGAACCATGTGGTTGGTAAGCAAGCTACTTACCACACAGCCACTCCTGCGCCTGTTAAAATAATATCAAAATGTATTTTTGACTCTAAATGATCAATCATGACCACATGTGAATGTATATTTCATGGCACACTGGTTGGGAACCTAAGGGTTAAAGTGATCTAAATTCAAATCTTCCATCAAAACTTCATTTTTATTTCTGTTCCAAATTTCAGTTTAATAATGATAAAGTTATTTTCCTAAATTCCATAGCAGCTAAATCTCCCTAAAATCATAACCAAGCATCTTGCCTGTAGGAGAACATATTGGATAATGTAAACTTTGATGTACAAGCTGGATGGTCATGGCTGGAATGCATTTCATCATAGGACTGGACAGTTAAGGCTGCACTTGAACCAACCACCACTGCTGCCGCAACCGTGACAGCCATCACCAACATCACCACCATTACTACCACCACTGTAACCAACACCACCATCATCATCATCACCAATGTCACCATCACCACCACCACCACCACCACCATCACCATATCAAACAGTTAATAATAGGAATATTGCAGTATAAAAGTGTTGCAGCATTAAATATTTAATTAATTAATTAGATAATTCACTGACTAATATTTTGGTATATAAATCTGTGTGTTTTGTGTGTGTGTGTGTGTAGTGAAGGTGTATGGCTAAGTGGTTAGGGGTATTCTGTTCTTGATCATAATGTCATGAGTTCAATTCCTGGCGATGTATTGTATCCTTGAGCAAGACACTTTACTTCACATTGCTCCAAGTTCACTCAGATGGCAAAAATGAGTTGTACCTGTAATTCAAAGGGGCCAGCCTTGTCACACCTTGTGTCATGCTAAATCTCATTGACAACCACGTTAAGGGTACACGTGTCTGTGTAGTACTCAGCCACTTGCACAGACTGGCTGTTCAGCTGGAACCCTTGTTTACAACCAGCAGCTTACCAGATTTTTGTTATTGTGTGTGTTATATATTTAGGCGGCAAACTGGCAGAATCGTTAGCACACCGGGCGAAATGCCTAGCGGTATTTCGTCTGCCATTACGTTCTGAGTTCAAATTCTACCCAAGATCGACTCTGCCTTTCATCCTTTCGGGGTCAATAAATTAAGTACCAGTTACGCACTGGGGTCGATGTAATCGACTTAATCCCTTTGTCTGTCCTTGTTTGTCCCCTCTATGTTTAGCCCCTTGTGGGCAATAAAGAAATAAGAAACATTAGCACGCCGGGTGAAATGCTTAGTGGTATTTTATCTGTCTTTACATTCTGAGTTCAAGTTCTGCTGAGGTCGACTTTGCTTTTAGTCCTTTCGGGATTGATAAATTAAGTATCAGTTGCATACTGGGGTCGATCTAATTGAGTGGTCCCCACACTCCAAAATTTTGGGCCTTGTTCCTAGAGTAGAAAAGGTTATGTATGTATGTATGTGCTTGCTTGATGGGACTGGGATCATGGGATCATCCCAGATTAGTGGCCCCAGAGACATCATCATGTATAGATGTGACCAGGTACACCAGTGCTCTCTGTCACTGACGGTCCCGTGCCAGCCCCTCTATATCTTTCAAGGTGACATCGAGCTTCTGGAGATCTTCCTTAATCCTGTGCAGCCATCTGGTGCAGGGCCTGCCATGAGGACCCCTCCATCCTGCAGCTGTTACATCAAATGTATGTATGTATATGTGTATGTGTATGAGCAAATGTATGTGCATATGTATGTATGTTCTATAATTCTGTTACTTGTTTCAAACATTTGACTGTGGCCATGCTGGAGCACTGCCTTAAAGGGTTTTAGTCGAAGAAATTGACTCCAAGACTTATTGTTTGTTAGCCTTGAGCTTATTCTATCAGTCTCTTTTGCTGAGCTGCTAAGTTATGGGGACATAAACACACCAGCATCGGTTGTCAATTGATGGTGGGGAGACAAACACACACACACACATAAACACACACACATAAACACACACACATACACACACGCATATACGATGGGCTTCTTTCAGTTTCCATTTTCCAAATCCACTCACAAGGCTTTAGTTGGCCCAAGGCTATAATAGAAGACGCCTGCACAAGGTGCCATGCAGCGGGACTGAACCCAGAACCATGTGGTTGGGAAGCAAGCTTCTTACCACACAGCCACGCCTATGTAGATGTCATGTCACGTTTTGTGTAACCGGAAACATGTCACCCTGTACAACCTGTCACATGGTTGGGTTGTTGACAACTAAACCAGTAACCCTACTTAGCCTGCTTGGTAAGAAGGGTGATTCTGTTAGACAGCCTGTCAAACAGTGAATGATAATAGAACGAATGACCATCCAACAGCTGGAAGTGAGAGAGACCCCCAGTCTTTGCTCAAATGTCTCTCTAGGAGCAGGAAAACTCTGGCAGAACAAGTGTGATCTTAAAGATAACATTTATCCCCACTTAAACATGGGTGGTCAGTTAGAACAAACTATACTGCCGCAGATACCATGAGAGAATCTCTCATATTGGCCTTTTGGTGCAAAATGCATTCTTGTTTATATCACTAGAGGGGAGATAAATCCCTGCCATCTCCAGTGCTGAGATCATTAGATCACATATTTTCGACCTTCCTGGGTCTCGTTGGTGATGGACTCTTGACTGTTAGAGATTACAGTGATTCTTCTCCTTACGTCTGATATATAGAAAAATATTCTAATAGGCATAGGAGTGGCTGTGTGGTAAGTAGCTTGCTTACAAACCACATGGTTCCGGGTTCAGTCCCAATGCGTGGCACCTTGGGCAAGTGTCTTCTACTACAGCCTCGGGCCAACCAAAGCATTGTGAGTGGATTTGGTAGACGGAAACTGAAAGAAGCCTGTTGTATATATGTGTGTGTGTGTATGTGTGTGTGTGTGTGTGTGTGTTTGTCTCCCCAACATCGCTTGACAACCGATGCTGGTGTGCTTACGTCCCCGTAACTTAGCAGTTCGGCAAAAGAGACCGATAGAATAAGTACTAGGCTTACAAAGAATAAGTCCTGGGGTCGATTTGCTCAACTAAATGACTGAAACAAGTGAAAGAGTAAAAGAGTACTCTAGGCACAAGGCCCAAAACTTTGGAGGAGGGGACACCAGTCGATTAGATCGACCCCAGTATGCAACTAGTACTTAATTTACTGACCCCGAAAAAATGAAAGGTAAGGTTGACCTCGGCAGAATTTGAACTCAGAACGTAAAGCCAGATGAAATACTGCTAGGCATTTCGCCCGGTGTGCTAATGCTTCTGCTAGCTTGCTGCCTTGATATATAGAAAAATATTGCCTAACAGGTGCTGGTGTCACGATTAGACGGTGAGCTTGTTAAAGGATATACATTAGCGACAGAAACAGTATTAATACTGATAAGTAATACTTATCCCCACTTGAAACATGGATGTTCTATTGGAACAAACTATACTGCAGTGGTTGCCATGAGAGAAACTCTCAATTTTGGCTTTTGATGCAAAATGCACACTTATTTATATTGCTACCAGGGAGATAAATACCCACCATCTCCAGTGCCAAGACCTGTTCGGGTGCTGTTTTTCTATATATCACTGGTGGGGAGATAAGTCGCTGTTATCTCTAGCAGTCAAGTGTCCATCACTGATGAGACCAAAGAAGGTCAAAATTACGTGATCTGGTGGTTTTGGCATTGGAGATGGCAGTGACTCGTCTCTCTGCTAGTGATATATAGAAAAACAGTGCTAGAACAGGCCCTGGTGTCACAATTAGCCAATGAGCTTTGACTTTGTCTCTATTCACTGATGTAGAGTAATGCTTCTTTTTTATATAGAGTGGGATTGGTCCCGAGCAAGCTATTTCTCTCTTTGAGAAGCTTCATACAAAGGCATCATTTGATTTTCAACATCTCTAACCACCTCTGTTGTGTGTTGCATGCAATGGCTTCATGTAATTGAAAAATGCAAACCACTCAATAAAAAATACCAAGATGGAATAAAGCCGTCTGTTAGTGCAGGCAGTAAGCACTCTGAACGCCTGCTGCTAGAGGCCTCCATCATTACCACATCTGTGCAAAATAGAGTAGGTCCTTAACAGGACTGAAAATTCACATCCGTTTTTGCTCATGTTTAAGAAAACAATCAAGCATTGTTCAAAATCAAGTTCCAGTCATGCAGGTGTGTATGTATTGGATACTTATATGTGTGTATGTGTGTGTGTGTTTATATATATAAGTATATAGATGTGTGTGTATATATTCATATATATATATATATATATATAATTGAAAAATAGTAGTTAGCGTGAAAAACCTCAGAAGGGAAAATCCATCAATTTTTCCTCTTAAATATATTTATTTAAATATAAATGAGATTTACTATTGCTTATATATATATATATATATATTATATATATATATATATTATTTAATTAAATATATATATATTATTTAAATAAATAAATATATATATATAATTTAAATATATATATATATAATTTAAATATATATATATATATAAGAGAAGAACCACCATATATACACAAATAAATATACACACAAATATATATACATACATATATTACCAGGTGGTCCTCTAATTTTTATATTGTGAAATTTGATTTAGTATTACTAAATTGAATTTTTCCCTGTAAGTTTGGAATTATATTCCCTAATATTATTATTATACATGTAATATATATATATATATATATATATATATGTTTGTATGTATATATGCTGGTAGTAAGGAATGTATGAATATGTATGTATAGTATCATGAATAAAGTAGTGAAATGGCAGAATCGTTAGCATGCTGGGCAAAATGTCTTGTGGCATTTCGTCTGTCTTTATGTTCTGGGTTCAAATTCCACTGAGGTCGACTTTGCCTTTCTTCCTTTCACGGTCGTTTTAATCAAGTACTAGTTGGGCACTGGGATCAATGTAATCAACGATCCCCCACTCCCCAAATTTCAAGCCTTGTGCCTATTGTAGAAAGAATTATTATTATTACTTCGGCGTTGATTTGTCCGTCTGTGCAAAATAACTCAAAAAGTTGTGAATGGTATTTGATGAAACTTGCAGGAACAGTTGGTAATGACACAAAGAACAGATGATCCAGGAATTTTTATGGATTCTTGAAGGATTTTTCATTTGTTATATTAATTATTATTATTATTATTATTATTATTATTATTGAGTGAGAGAGCAGTGCATGCAATCAAAGTGACACTGGGGTAAAATATACGAAGCCCAGTATACCCATCATGACTACCCGTCTGATAAGGGTACACCAGGCACATACATCACAACCATATGTGCATGACATGGTGATCTCATATCAAGATAAACAGCGCATGACCTTGCAGGTGGGGCCCAGTTAGAATTTTCTTCAGGTTGAGTAGCCCATCCCGCTCAAAAGGTCCCTGAATAAGGGTTGTTTAAGGATGTTGAAAGAACCACCCATGTTTCCAAAGGTGAATTATTCAAACCCTGAAGAATCCCTCTCAACACATGGCTATGATGCTCTCCCACTACTTCTGCTTGTGATCAGAGATGCACATATCGTCAGCCACTAAGGGACATGCTTAACTTGTTAAGGTCAAACAACTGACAAGCAAATTTGTGGTATTGAGCAGAATATTTGCTGTAACTCAACTTTTATACCAAGACAAAACAATGTACATGGTAACACTTCCAATCAGAAGCCATGAGAGCCACTGCCTGGCACTGAATCAGGGCAGTTATTATTATTATTATCATCATTATTATATTTACAATCAACACTATTATAACTAACTTTAACAGCAACACAACCAATTATAAATGCAAAATAGACATTTCTATGCATTTCTATAGAAAACTAAACACCACGTGGGAAGACTTCCAAAATACCAGGGCAGTTGTAGTGAATGGTCTGATAACAAAAACAGGTTGTCACCTGATTACCAAATGTCTGTCTGTCTGTCTGAATATCTGTCTGCATATGTCTGTGTGTCTGTCTTCTGTCAGTCTATCTGTTTGTCTCTATGTATGTCTCATTTTTGGATTTGGTTTGCAAGATTCTTTATATGAGTTCGTGTGTTGAAGCATATTCTGTTGAGTCTGGGGAGAGTCATTCTCTTTTGGTGCCTTATAATTATAATCATAACACTTCCAATCAGTTAAGATCAGAAGCCATGAGAGCCACTGCCTGGTACTGCATTAGGGCATTTATTATTATTATTATCATCATTATTATCATCATCATTATTATATTTACAATCAACACTATTATAACTAACTTTAACAGCAACACAACCAATTATAAATGCAAAATAAACATTTCAATGCATTTCTATAAAAAAAGAAAAGAAAAAGTAAGTGGTAAAATTTCCACTTATTTCTTATTTTTATTTTCCTAAAATTTTCGTTGCGTCTTGCGACCTTTTCAATAGTCAAGACTTTTGAAAAGGTTGCAAGACACAACAAAAATTTTATGAAAATAAAAATAAGAAAAAAGTGGAAATTTTACCGGTGAGTGTGTTAAATTAGAAGGCACAAAAAGAAAATGACTCTCCCCAGACACAACAGAATCTGTATGTCGTTATTCAGTTTTATTTCAAGATTTCTTGCCAGTAGAGAAAGAGCTGGTTTCTAACCTAGATCTAAGGCTCTTTCATTGGAATTTCAACATCAACAACGGTACTTTTACGTGTAGGTGTGTATATGTGCAGTATTTGGAATCAGTGCATGTGCAGATTGGTATGTCTTGTATGTATTCTCATGCATATGGCTGCATGTCTCGACATGCACATAGAGACTTAAATGATGAACTTCTGAAAAATTTAACAAATTTTTAAAGTTTCAGTGATGGCTTGGAACCGTAGTCTTCAAATTAGCTTTCTCCTTTCCGGGCATCGAGAAGCCTAATTTTTCAAATTTGGTATTTACACACACACACATACATGCACACACACACACTCACACATACACGATAGGCTTCTTTCAGTTTCCATCTACCAAATCCATTCACAAGGTTTAGGTCATCTTGAGGCTATACTAGAAAGACACTTGCCCAAGGTGCCACACTGGGATTGAACCCAGAGCCACGTGGTTGGGAAGAAAGCTCCTTACCACACATCCACATGTATGTTTCTTTGTGTATGTTTTTCTGTTTCTCTGTTGCTTCCTTCTTACACAGGTTTCATAGTTCTTGGATCTGTGACATTTCTTGATGCTGCACTGGCAGAATCGTAGAAGCATTGGAAAAAATGCTTTGCAGGTTTTGTCTTTGCTATCACAGGGAAATACAAAATCAATGATTTTATACTCTTTGTTTATTTTGTCCTCTATGATCAGATCTGGTTTTCTTTCTTCCATAGTTTGGTCATTCTTTATGAAAAATCCCACAAGATCTTGTAATTATCATTTTCTATCACAGCTTCTGGTTCGCATACCTTTCCTTCATTGGACACTAAACTCTGCATGCGAAGACCTGTTGAGGCAAGTGAAATCAAAATCAAATTCGATGACTGGCACCCGTGCTAGTGGAGCAGTAAGAGCACCATCTGAGCGTGATCGTTGCCAGTGCCGCTGGACTGGCTTCCATGCCAGTGGCACGTAAAAAAGCACCATTTGAGCATGATCATTACCAGTGTCGCCTTACTGGCACTTGTGCCGGCAGCATGTGAAAAAACCATTCAAGCAAGGTTGTTGCCAGTGCCGCTGGACTGGTTCCTGTGCAGGTGGCATGTAAAAAAACACCATTTGAGCGTGGCCATTGCCAGTACCATCTGACTGGCCCTCATGCCGGTGGCATGTAAAAGCGCCCACTACACTCACAGAGTTGTTGGCGTTAGGAAGGGCATCCAGCTGTAGAAACTATGCCAGGTCAGATTGGGGCCTGGTGCAGCCATCTGGCTTGCAAGTCATCAGTCAAATCGTCCGACCCATGCCAGCATGGAAAGAGGACATTAAACAATGATGATGATGATGATGATGATGATCACTTTTCTGTTGTTTTGAAGCTACACACTCATTTAACATCCCAATGTCATTCTTTTGCCTAAACAGTCATGTCGGCGCTAAAACTATTTTTCTGTTTCTATACTACTCTCACTCAAAAAGTGATTAATACTTTCATCTCTTTTCCTGCAGATTCTAAATTTTCTCTCAGACTGAGTTTTGTCAATCATTGTCTTTATCAAGTTTGTTCTAATGGCTTCTTCTTGAACAACTGTAATTAGCATTTCTGCCTCTCATTTCTAGTTCCTGTCCACCAAACAGAGCCAGTGATCTTTACTTTCAACATTCTTGATTTTGGGGTGGTGAACTGGCAGAATTGTTTGTATGGCAGACAAAATGTTTGGCTGCATCTTTATGTTCTGAGTTCAAATTCCACTGAAGTTGACTTTGGTCTTCATCTTTTCAAGATTGATAAAATAAGTACCAGTTGATCACTGGGTTCAATGTAATTGACCAGCCCCACTCCCACCAAATTTTTGGCCTTGTTCCTATAGCGTTTGCTTGATTGTGGACAAGATATCTCCAAAACCGTTGGATGGATTCGGATGAAACTTTCAGAGATATTTGGCCTCATAACTGGCATGAACTGATTAGATTTTGGGATCGATTGGTTACCGGACAAGGATTCTGGATTACTTTTCCTGTTTTTTTACTTAATTTTTGAAAGCTGTCGGGTTAATTTTTAGTATTTTCGTTTGTGAGAGCAGTCAAATTTATTTCAGATTTTCTCATTTTAAAAATCCTCTCTGGCTAATCGTTGAGAGGACATTGGTGTTGCCTTGGCAGAGGTTTGCGCTTTCTGAGTGCTCTTATTATTATTATTATTATTATTGTGAACATGGTGAGCTAGCAGAAACATTAGCACACCAAACAAAATGCTTAGTGGTATTCCATCCACCTCTACAATCTGAGTTCAAATTTTGCTGAGGTTGACTTTGTCTTTCATTCTTTTGGGGTCGATGAAATAAGTACCACTGGGGCTAATGTAATCAACTTACTCCCTCCCTCAAAACTCCTGGTCTTGTGTCAAAATTTGAAATCATCATCATCATTATTATTATTATTAAGGTGGTGAGCTGACAGAATTGTTAGCACGCCGGGCGAAATGCTTAGCAGTAATTTGTCTGCCGTTACGTTCTGAGTTCAAATTCCACCGAGGCCGACTTTACCTTTTATAAGGATAAAAGGTAAAGTCGGGGTTGATAAATTAAGTACCAGTTACGCGCTGGGTCGATGTAATCGACTTAATCCCTTTGTCTGTCCTTGTTTGTCCTCTCTATGTTTAGCCCCTTGTAGGTAGTAAAGAAATGGGTATTTCGTCTGCCGTTACATTCTGAGTTCAAATGCAGGCAGGGTTGACTTTGCCTTTCATCCTTTTGGGGTCGATAAGTTAAGTACCAGTTACACATTGGGGTCGATGTAATAGACTTAATCCCTTCCCCCAAATGTGAGGCCTTGTGCTTCTTGTAGAAAGGATTATTATTATTATTATTATTATTATTATTATTATTACTATTATTATTATTATTATTACTATTATTATTATTATTATTATTATTACTATTATTATTATTATTATTATTATTATCATTATTATTAAAATTCCAGAGATGGAGTCGTCCCTCGATCCAGAGGTTTTGAAGAGAGCAGATGGTGGATCAGAAGAGGACCAACTTATTGTGGGCAAACATTTCTTGGTATTGGCTCAGTCTGGGGTCAATGAAGAGAAAAACGGCACCGAGGCTGTGAAATGGCTCATCATGGCATCAAAACAAGGCAACGAACCTGCAACAGAACTCCTCTGTCACTGCAAGGATACACAAATGGGTAAGAAACCAGTTTCCTTTTTTTTTTAAAACCATTTTTGTTGTTGTTGCTGTTGCTGTTGAGCGAACGGTCTTCATCCCAGAGCTCGCAAGATGGGAAAAGTCCGATACATGGTCCTTTGCTATTCGTAAGACCTGCAGAAGAGAAAGCAGGTCACCGAAAGCATTGACGGATGGATGAATGCGCATCCAGGCTCAGCAGTTGCGTAGGAAGTCGGGGACAAAAAACAGGAAGAAAGAGTGAGAGAAAGTGGGGGCGAAAGAGTACAACAGGGGTCGCCACCCACCCCCTGCTGGAGCTTCGTGGAGCTTTAGCTGTTTGTGCTCAATAAACACACACAACGCCTGGTCTGGGAATCGATACCGCGATCCTCCGATCGCGTGTCCGCTGCCCTAACCACTGGGCCATTGCGCCTCCATTGTTGTTGTTGTTGATCCCCAGATGAACCTTCGTAGAGTGGATCCATGATGAAAGTCAATACGGTCATGACCACCTCGTCTTATTGTATAACAAACTATGGTGTTAAATGCAGCGTTTCTTTGTGTTATGTCTTCAGGGTTTTGAATATCGTTACCAATGATGTTATGACGACGTTGGGTCGTGCACAAGGGTGGAGGAATAGTACCTTACCTTAATAAATATTTGGATATGGTTATCTAGAATAACCTTTCACAGAATTAATAGGTTTATGCAAAAATCGTGCTGCGTTGTATGCCAGACGTACGAACGATATTAAAGTAACTCAGTAATCCGATACGAACGATCGATGTTATCAGCTGTCGACTCTCTTTACTTTATTGAAATGTATTAGTCCACTTTTGGTCACTCGGGGGTGGTCAGGATCCTGCCATAACACTTTGGGGGTGGACAGTCTTGTGGGTTTCTGCCAAGTCAGCTGCTAAACGTTAAAACTTAGTCATTTAAACAAAAAGTGGCGATTTCTGTTAGGTTGTATTAATTTCACCTAAATCCTAGTTTTTATTAATTAAAATTTTTTTTTAATTAAAAATTTAATGAAAATATAAAAGCGTTTTAAAATCTGAATCCGAAATGCAATTATAATTGAAATTAGGAAAACAAATTGTAGCCACCCAGAGTTATTTCCCTTTCAATAAGTATTTTTCTTGAATTTATTTCCATTTCTACTTCTGGAAGCCCAGAAATATCTGACCGTTATGGGGTCAGTGGGGTCTACTTTTGTTGGTACTCCGTCGGTTACGACGACGAAGGTTCCAGTTGATCCGTTCAACGGAACAGCCTGCTCGTGAAATAAACACTTAACTTTAAGGAAAATATAATCCTTCTGAAATCACAAATTAGGCTTTTCCTCAGGAACTTGGATGCTGAACATCCCTTTGAAGGGTTCGGGTCCTTCTCCTATATATGTATATATATATATACATATCATCATCATTTAACGTCCGCTTTCCATGTTAGCATGGGTTGGGCGATTTGACTGAGGTCTGGCAAACCAGACTAAATTAGGTGAAATTAATGTTCAAGTGGGAGATTCAGCGTGACAGGGTGGTCCTTTTGAAATACAGGTACAACAGAAACAGGAAGAAAGAGTGAGAGAAAGTTGTGGTGAAAGAGTACAGCAGGGTCCACCACTATCCCCTGCCGGAGCCTAGTGGAACTTTAAGTATTTTCGCTCAATAAACACTCACAACGCCCGGTCTAGGAACCGAAACCGCGATCCTACGACCGCGAGTCCGCTGCCCTAACCACTGGGCCATTGCGCCTCCGCAGTGAGAGCTACTACCATTGCCATAAACAGACCAGATGGTTTTGGTTGGAATGCCTCTTATCAAAGGTCTGCTCCACTAGGCTTTGTCCTGGGGGTAAACAATAACTAACATGGATACATTATTACTGGCAGTTCGGGGTACTTCTGCGTAGTAGTAGTCGTTCGTCTTGCTAAAAATAGCAGTCAAATCTCTCACAAACACATTCACAAGCGTTTAAAAAAAAAAGAGACTGCGTGCGATAGTGCAGTGGGCTTCCTTACAGTTTTCGGTCAATGTTGACATTATTACCCGGAAACGAAATCAAAAATAAGAAATATTGCAACAGGTATAAAAAAAAGGTGTAGAAAACGAATCTGAAAACAAAAATGACCGGAAAGCAACGGGGAGTGGAGAGAGGCCTTCGGAAAATTCATAAGATCCAATGTTTTCTCTCGTAACTTTCAGGAAAATAGATATCTTTCTACTTCATACCCATGTTAGGAAACGAATCTGAAAACAAAAATGACCGGAAAGCAACTGAGTGAGGGAGAGGATTTCGGAAAATTCACAAGATTCACAAAATTCGAGTTTTTCCCTCATAACTTTAAGGAAAATATAATCCTTCTGAAATCACAAATTAGGCTTTTCCTCAGGAACTTGGATGCTGAACATCCCTTTCAAGGGTTCGGGTCCTTCTCCTATATATGTATATATATATATATATATATATATATATATATCATCATCATTTAACGTCCGCTTTCCATGCTAGCATGGGTTGGGCGATTTGACTGAGGTCTGGCAAACCAGACTCCAATCTGATGTGGCAGAGTTTCTACAGTTGGATGCCCTTCCTAATGCCAACCACTCCGTGAGTGTAGTGGGTGCTTTTACGTGCCACTGGCACGAGGGCCAGTTTGGTGGTACTGGCAACGGCCACGTCCAAAATGGTGCTTTTTACATGCCACCTGCACAAGAGCCAGTCCAGCGGCACTGATGATGTCCTCGCTCGAATGTTTCACGTGCCACTAGCACAAGTGCTAGTAAGGCGACGCGGTAACAATCATACTCGAATGGTGTGCTTAACGTGCCACTAGCACGGATGCCAGTCACCAAGTTTGATTTTGACTTCGATTTCACTTGCCTCAACTGGTCTTCACAAGCAGAGTTTAGTGTCCAATGAAGAAAAGACACATAAGTGGACTGGTTACCCCCTAGCATAGGCCACAAGTTTATGGTCACACTTGCGCTTGCTGAGTCCTCTGCAGCACAACATATTTCCAGAGGTCCCGGTCACTAGTCATTGCCTCGGTGAGGCCCAATATTTGAAGGTCATGCTTCACCACCTCATCCCAGGTCTTCCTGGGTCTACCTCTTCCACAGGTTCCCTCAACCGCTAGGGTGTGGCACTTTTTCACACAGCTATCCAAATCCATTCTCGCCACATGACTATACCAGCACAGTCATCTCTCTTGCACGCTACATCTGATGCTTCTTGGGTCCAACCTTTCTCTCAGGGCACTTACACTTAGTCGAGTATGCACACTGACATTACACATCCATCGGATCATACTGGCTTCATTCCTTGAAAGCTTACACATATCCTCAGCAGTCACAGCCCATGTTTCACTGCCATGTAGCATGGCTGTCCGTACACATGCATCATACAGTCTGCCTTTTACTCTGAGCAAGAGGCCCTTTGTCACCAGCAGAGGTAAGAGCTCTCTGAACTTTGCCCAGGCTATTCTTATTCTAGCAGCTATACTTTCAGTGCACCCTCCTCCGCTACTGATTTGGTCACCTAGGTAATGGAAGCTATAAACTACTTCTAGTTTTTCTCCCTGGAATGTGGTGGAAGTTGGTCTCTGCACATTTTCAGTGTTTATTGCTCCCGAGCATCTGCCACATACGAAAACTATCCTCCCAGTTAGCCTTCCTTTGATATTGCTGCACCTCTTATGTGTCCATAGCTTACAGTGGGTACATCTTATAGAGTTTCTACCTACACCTTTTCTACAGATCGAGCAGGGCCATCTACCTGAAGGGATTTGTGGTTTGCCTACCTTCCTACTGATTACGACTTTGGTTTTAGCTAGGTTGACTCTAAGACCCTTCAATTCTAATCCTTTCCACACTTGAAACTTCTCCTCTAGTTCTGTTAGTGACTCAGCAGTTAGAGCAAGGTCATCAGCATAGAGGAGCTCCCAGGGGCATCCTGTCTTGAAATAAAGTGTAGATGCATAGGTGGGTAGGTAGGTAGGTAGGTAGGCAGGTAGGTAGATAGATAGATAGATAGATAGACAGACAGACAGACAGATAAATAGATAGATAGAGGTAGATGGATGGATGGATAGATAGATAGATGGACAGATAGACGGACAGATGAATGGATGGATGGATGGACAGATAGATAGATAGACAGACAGACAGACAGGCATGGCAATATGTCAGTTATGCCAATGAGAATTCCAGTTGATCCAATCAATGGAACAGCCTGTTTGTGAAATAAATGTGCAAGTGGCTGAGCACCCCACAGACACACATACCCTTAATGTAGTTCTCAGGGAAATTCAGCATGGCACAGAGTGTGACAAAACTGGCCCTTTAAAATACAGGTACTACTCATTTTTACCAGCTGTGGAGTTGTGTGTGTGTATGTGAGGTATAGAGATAGACAGATAGACATATATATCATCATCATCATCTTCGTTTAACGTCCGCTTTCCATGCTAGCATGGGTTGGACGGTTTGACTGAGGGCTGGCGAACCAGATGGCTGCACCAGGCTCCAGTCTTGATTTGGCAGAGTTTCTACAGCTGGATGCCCTTCCTAATGCTAACGACTCCGAGAGTGTAGTGGGTGCTTTTTACGTGCCACCGGCCGGGGGCCAGTCAGGCGGTATTGGCAATATATATATATGTATATATATAGATAGATAGATAGAGAGAGAGACATAGATAGATAGATAGAGAGAGAGACATAGATAGATAGATAGAGAGAGAGACATAGATAGATAGATAGATAGTAGATAGATAGATAGATAGATAGATAGATAGATAGATAGATAGATAGATAGAGAGAGAGAGATAGACAAACAGATAAATAGAATGATAATTAGGCTGATATATGGAACAGTAACTATTTTTCTTTTTGTATTTTATAATTACTATAATTCATGAATGTATGATGTGTGGGTAGGATAGATGTGCTAATTCTCAACAACTGCATGTGTTATTGGACCAAATTGATATTTATAACTGGATGCTAGCTGCACCATAGTATTACTTATTGGGTCAGTCTGGACTTTTATAATCAATAAATTTATATTTAGTAGTTTATTGTCTTATATTTCAGCCATGGATAATATTTGACCAATAAGCACAATCCAAATATGCCGCAGTGTGGTAGTTGTCGGTTAGTTCTTTGTCCAATCCTCACTGAATAGATCTCGGATCAATGCTTTTTGCAATCCAGTTATGACCATCATGTCTGTTTTTTTAGGACTATTTTATTTGATTAGATATTAATTAGGTATTAATTAGCTATGTAGATAATATTCATTACCATCATCATCATCATCATCATTTAATGTCTGTTTTCCATGCTGGCATGGGTTGGACGGTTCAACCAGAGGTGGCACACTGGGGAGCTTCCCAGGCTCCATTTTGTCTGTTTTAGTATGGTTTCTATGGCTTGATGCCCTTCCTGATGCCAACCACTTTACAGAATGTGTTGGGTGGCACTGGCACAAGTGCTCTTACATGGCACCAATATGGATGCTTTCATGTGGTATCAGTGTGGGTGCTTCTATATGGCACTGGAATGAGTGCTCTTATGTGGCACCAGCATGGGCGCTTTTATGTGACACCAGCACAGGTAGTTTCACTTGACACTGGCACGAGTGCTTTTACGTGGCACCAACATGGGCATACTCTATTGTAGAACCAGCATGGGCGCTTTTAAGTAGCACCACCGTGGGTACTTTTATGTGACACTGGCACGGGTGATTCTACATGGCACCGGCATGTTTTTATGTGACACCAGCAGAGGCACTTTTACGTGGCACCAGCACTGGCACAGCTGCTTTTATGTGCCACCGCTAAGGGTACTTCTGTGGGGCACTGGCATGGGTTCTTTTACGTGACACCAGCAGAGGCACTTTTACATGACACCAGCATGGGTGCTTGTATGTGGCACCATTACCAAACCTGCAAGACTTGGACTTTTCAGCTGAGAGAGGGATTTAGAGGACATGCCTCTACATATGAACATCCACAATTTTATTTAGCTTGATGTGTCTTCAAATTTTGGCACAAGGCTTGCTAGTTTGGGGGAGGGGGTGAGTTGATTACATCGACCCCACTGCTCAACTGGTCCTTGTTTTATCAACCCTGAAAGGAAGAAAGGGAAAGCTGACCTCTGTTGAATTTGAACTCAGAACGTAAAGATGAATCTAAGAAGATAATATTGGTTTCAAATTTTGGCTCCAGGCCAGCAATTTCAGGGATTTCTTTCAGTTTCCACCTACCAAATCTACATGCAAGGCATTGGTCTGGCAGGGGCTTTAGTAGAAGAAACTTGCCCAAGGTGTCATACAGTAGGACTGAACCCAAAATCTCATGGTTGCAAAGCAAGGTTCTTAACCATCCGGCCATGAGAAAAAAAAAAACAAAAACAAACAAAAGATAGAGCAAATTTGATAATAATCTTCTAAGTATATAAAAATTACAGGATGGTCATATATGGAACCCTTTTGCGCATAGATTTACTTGACCAGAGTTGAATTGAGCTGAACAACAACAACAACAACAATAATCAGTGGAGCACATGACCTCAATCCTAAGACAGTTTGATGCCTTGTTAAAATATAATTAAAATAATAATTTAATGACAGCTGGAACGATAATTACATGAATTGTGTTTCTAGGCCAAATATAATTTATATTTTGGTATATGCTAATAAAAGACACTCAATCCACTAGAAATAGCAACCAAATCGCCCAAAATCGCACTACAGTTCTTTTTTTCTTTAGGTCTTTTGTATATCATAATTATCATCATCATCATTGTTGTCGTCGTTGTTGCTTAACATCCATTTTCCATGCTTTAGTGGGTCTGTGGCTACCACATGTTATTTTCCATGTGTCCTCAAGATCAGTGGATCTAGTTAAATGATCTTTAGTAATACCCTGCCTGAAGAAACATCCACACTAGTTGAGATCCCCTTCAGTCATGACTAACCATGGGATTGCACCTAGAAAGTTACTCTCTCAGGCACAAGTCCGGGCAAGGTTGTTTTTTATGGAAGACCAGCAGTCGCCCATGCATACCGGCCTCCCCTCTCCACGCCACCAGTGTTATCCAAAGGAAAGGCAAAGGGGCCAATACAGCTTGGCACCTGTGACGTCGCAACTCATTTTTACAGCTGAGTGAACTGGAGCAATGTTAAATAAAGTGTCTTGCTCAAGAATACAACACGCAGTCCGGTCTGGGATTCGAGCTCACAACCTCACGATCGTAAGCTCGACGCTCTAACCACTGAGCCATGCACCTCCACACTAGTAATAAAGCAAAATAAGTATTCAAATACAGAATTATTGAGAGGAATTTTAAATTATATTATATGAATATGAAAGTCAGAACTTAATGATGATGTGGAAACATATGTTGCAATACACAATTTAAGACTGTGAATTTACATTCTTTTGTTGTTATTGTGTGAGAGAGTGGTGCACACCATCAAAGTGACACTGGGGTACAAATATACAAAGCCCAATATACCCATAATGACTACCTGTCTGATTAGGGTACATCAGGCACATGCATCATATGTATGTGACATGGTGATCTCATATCAAGATAAACTGTGTATGACGTTGCAGGTGAGGCCCAGTTAGAATTTTTCATCCTGCTCAAAAGGTCCCTGAAAAAGAGTTGTTTAAGGTTGTTAAATGAAACGCCTGTGTTTCCAAAGGGAATTATCCAAACCCCAAAGAATTCCTTTCTACACATGATTATCATGCTCCCCCACCATTTCTGCTCGTTGTTAGAGATGCTCATATCGTCAGCCACGAAGGGACATGCTCAACTGGTTACGGTCAAACAACTGACAAGCAAATCTGTGGAATTGAGCAGAATATTTGCTGTTAGTTTATCTTTTATACTAAGACAAAACAATGTACATGATAACACTTCCAATCAGTTAAGATCAGAAGCTATGAGAGCCACTGCCTGGTACTGCATCATTATTATTGTTGTTATTATTATAAGAGATCATTTTTATGAGTAAGAGAGCACATGGAACAATATTTCCACATAATCCATTTTTTCTTTTCTTTTTTAAGTGTCCTAGTAGTTGTAGATAGCACCGTTTCACTCTTCTTTTGGGCTCTTCAGTACAACATAACCTGAGATCATGAAATTAGTTGGTCTATATTCATGTAAAACCTTTAGGAATTACTTGCAGTATCGCCCGGCGTTGCTCGGGTTTGTAAGGGAAATAACTATATAAGCATTTTTAGAAAGTTACTTCCCTTATATAACCTGAGCAAAAATCATTAAAAATGTGGAAAAATGATGGTAAATTTTTTTTTAAATCGTAGACTCATCATAGACGTGCGCTAATACCCAGAAGGGCTCGATATGAATGACGACTATAAGATACCCGCATTTGGTTAAACTGCACCGCAAAATGTGGGAGTAGTTAGGAATCTAAATCGGAGGAGACAGAGTCTCACACACACAACTTCAATTTTATATATAAAGATATATGATTGATTTTCTCTTCTTCTCTGTTTTCTTACTCTCTTAACAGTGGAGAAAAGTTGTGAATAGTCAGAGGCAGGGAGATGAAAGCCCTGGAGTCACTTAAAACTAACATTACACTTAAATATGATTGTTCTTTTGTTTATCTTTACAGGAATCACAGAACAGAATGAAGAACTCATTAAATGGTGTATAAATACGTCTGCAATGGAGAAGAAAATCAGACTTGCTGCCAGGCAGATGTTTGGCTCTCTCAACAAGACCCACAAAGAAGTGCTGAGCAAAGATGAGTATATGAAAGCCATAAAGGAAATCCCAGGCGATGAACAGGCACGGAAATTATTGGCTGCAGCAGGTAATGGGGTCTGGGATGTATATGTATGTGGCGGTGGTTGTGGTTGCTGTTGTTGTTTCTGTTGTTATTACTGTTGTTGGTGGTGTTGTTGCTGTTGTTGTTGTAGTTGCTTTTGTTGTTGTTATTGTTGCTGTTATTATTATGTTTATGTCTTATTCAACAGATAGAGGGCAGCACCTCTGACTTTTTGTAGGGTTTTTTAAGGTGCAGAGGAAAAGAACAGCAAGAATCTATAATTCATGGCATTGCTTCTAAAGAGTACCAAAATATTAGGATCTCTTCTGTTTGGCTGCCACTTTCTTAAATTTCTTAAATTCTGTTCAAATTGACTTAAAATTCGGTGTATTGATGTAGTTTTGTATGCTAATTATTGACATGAAATTCATTTTCACCATAGATCAATAAATAAACGGTGCCTTATGAACCAGGCTTAAATCCTACAGAGCCCACCTCAAGTTTTTGTCATTCCAGGGTCAATAAATAGAAACAATTCTACAGCAGTGGAATGGCACAATTCTTATAGTACCTTGTAGTGTTTGTTTCAGTTCTTTATATTCTGAGTTCAAACCCTACAAGAGCCTGCTTGGCTGTTAGACCTAACCATCACTGCGTTGATTAAATTTTCGCTGGTGATGTCACATGCAAACCATATGCACATCAGGTCTTGTGATCTCTCTCTCTATTGGCCAGTAAAAATATAATGCGTGTACATTGTCATTTGAAATGTTGAGAATTCCATAAAGTACCCTTATACCAGAATGAGTTAAATCAGTTCCTGCACATTAAGGGTTAATCTTAATCCTTCTTTTTCTTCTGTGACAGGTAAGAAGATCGGCGATGCCATCTCTGAAGATGCTTTCGTAAAGACCATCTCCAAGAAGATCCAAGGAAAGATTAATTTGACTGAAGAAGAAGCAGCTGAACAGTCTGAGGTGTACAAGAGATCAAGCGTTTGGTCAAAGGTAAAAAAGACAAATGTCCATCATCATTGTTATCATCATCATCATCAACATCATTTAACACATGTTTTTCATACTGGCATGGGTTGGACAGCTTGACAGGAACTAACAAGGCCAGGGGCCCCACACCAAGTTCCATAGTGTGTTTTGGCTTGGTTTCTATGGCTGGATGCCCTTCCTAATGCCAACCACTCTGCAGTTTGTACAAGGTGCTTTTTACATGGTACCATCATCATGGCATCAGCATCCACACCAATGCTTTTTATGTGGCACCTTGGTTTTCAGATCTAAGTACTGTTGTGGTGGGTGGGTGGATGTCCTTGAGTACAACGATGTGCCTCATGTCTTCATCCTCTGTCACCTCCTTTATAAGGTCCAGCGTTTTGCGATCAGCCTTCAAAACTTCATCCCATATCTTCATGGCTCTCCCTCTTCCACAACTCCCCTCCACTGGTGAAACTGAATAGGTCGATTCTGAATATGCTTTTCTAAGCAGGGGGAAAGAAACTGGAAGAGGGCACTTTCCTATGCCTTGGAGATGGCAGAGTAATCTGGGATTTTTCATGGGTTTTACCCTGGATTACTCTAAGTGGACCGCCCCATTATCAGGAGATTCTATTTATTTATTATTTATTTCTCTACTTTCTGTTAGATATCCTCTGTTATATCCTTTCATGTGGTAGGATCTCCCCTTGGTTCATGTTGACCCCACATGTTTTTGTAAATGTTTTTGTGCTGTAACTCATCCTTCAATATTGTCCTTAAGGCGGCAAACTGACAGAATTGTTAGCACACTGGGCAAAATGCTTAGCAGCATTTTATCTACCTTTACGTTCTGAATTCAAATTCTGACGAAGTCGACTTTGCCTTTCATCCTTTCAGGGTCGATTAAATAAATACCAGTTATGCACTGGTGTCAATGTAATTGACTTAATCCCTTTGTCTGTCCTTGTTTGTCCCCTGTCTATTTAAACCCTGTGGGCAATAAAGAAATAAAAAATATTGTCCTCCATGTCTTGGGCCCTTGTGGCCAATAAATGAAATTGTAATTATTAATATTATGTTGTTGGTGTTGTCATTACTATTATCATTACTATTATCATTATTATTATTATAATTATTATTATTACTCTACTTTTAGGTTATGAAACATCCGATGACTACGATCAAAGTTTGTGTCCAGCACGTGTTGGAAGTGGCATCAACTCGAGGAACCAGTTGGCTGCTCTCTCTCATCCCGACCCGACAAATCTATTTTATGTTGCTGCTCTTCGTCTACAGTTTCATCACTCCAGACCTTATTTTATTTATTTTCCCCCTCTTCTTCTTCTACCTTTCCATTGCCGCCATGATAATTTCTACCTTGCAGATGTTCTACAGTCGGCAGAAGCTTTCGGAAACAGCTCGGCTGACGTCCGTGTTGAAGAATTTCGAGATTGGCGTCGACATTGAGAATGTCGAATCTCAGTTCTGCTGGAATTCTATGGCGCCGTATATAGTCTTTTTCCTGTCGGTTTTTACTACAGTTTTCAATTTTTCTCTGGCCGACAAAATGTACATACCGTGTTCGGAGTTTTGTGTTATCTCCCTGCTGTTAGCCATTAGTTGTTTTATTGCATTAAGTGACAGCTACGACCACCTGACCCTAGCATGTTTGGCTACCAACTTACTTGCCTCTCTTCCGACACTTATGAAAAATTTCCCAGACATCCCTATTATAGTCCAACTCCTCCGTTTCATCTCGTCCCCGTTGTTTGTGATCAATATTGGGCTTGGATTCAACTTCAACTTCAGCCTCCCGTCCGGTGCCTTCATCACCCTCCTCTTCCTCTTCATATTCATGGCTAGGAAGAAATCCTGGCAAGGATTCTACCGTGTCCTCGTTCCTCACCTGGTCTGCTATTTTTGGTGGAACTTTGCCATAATACTCTTTACTTACACCACCTGGTGGACCTTGGCTCGCGCCACCGTCGGTTACCTCATGCTGCCCCTGTTAGTGCCACTTTCGTTCTTGACTGCTTGCCTGTCCGTTCTCTACTTCATTTTCAGAATTGTACAATCAGCAGTGTTCGGTAAAATTCTGACGACTGCTATTCTGCTCGGGATTCCACTTGCTCTCACGCAAAGCCACCTTTTGCTCGGAGACCAAATCAGCTCGAAATACCGAGTCGCAAAACGAATTGCAATCGCCATTTTCTGTGTCATTGCTATTGTTCCTTTGTTCTTCATTCAGATTCCTGCGATGCACGAAGAGACTCAGAGTCAGTTGACATGGCCTGAATACATGCAACGTTGCAGCAGTATTCCTCCAGGTGAGACCAAAGCGACAACTGCAATACGCTGTTCGCACCTGCAAGGAATAAAAGTCGCATGGAACGGTACAATTGAAGACATAACCATTACAAAAGTGGAGAATTCGGCAGAGAAATTTCTTGAGAGTATACCACTGTTTATAGCAAATCATTTACGCTGTGCCTACGGAGAAGCTTATGACTGTAAGGAAGAAAACTTTGAAAATACGGTCGACTACAAACATTGCCAGCAAATGATGTCTCTTGGCAGGACCTGTCACCTCAAAGAATATGATTACTATACGTTTAAGGTATTTGTTACCATGCAAGGATCTTACATTCAATGTTCGTTGCTGGCAGATTACCGTTTCCAAGACCAGCTGTTGACTTTACGAGTTGGAGATCGTGTAAGATTCATTGGCCTGATTGCACAAAATTTGGCCCTGGGTGACCCTATTCTTCATCTCCGCTATATATCTACTGAAGACCGAGATTTGCCTCAGATGATAGAAATTAAGGAAATCCAAGACATTTTCCGAATGAAGTTAGTCGAGATGTTATCAATAATGGTTCGATTCTTCATGTTTCCTTTATTTGAGTTTGCTTACAATTAGAACTCTTGACGGTAAATTAACTGTTCACATTACATATACATATATGTATACACACGTATATGGATACACACACACACACATATATCCATGTAAGATAGATGTGTGTGTGTGCATACATATGCATGTGTGTGCATACTTATGTACGTACATGCATAAATATATACATATATATCTGCATATATGTATATGTGTGTGTGTGTATCTATAAATATTTACTCATTTACTCTTTTACTTGTTTCAGTCATTTGACTGTGGCCATGCTGGAGCACCACCTTTAGTCGAGCAAATCGATCCCAGGACTTATTCTTTGTAAGCCTAGTACTTATTCTATCAGTCTCTTTTGCTGAACTGCTAAGTTACGGGGACGTAAACACACTAGCATTGGTTGTCAAGCGATGTTGGGGGGGGGGACAAACACAGACACACAAACATATACACACACACACATACATATATACGACAGGCTTCTTTAAGTTTCTGTCTACCAAATCCACTCACAAGGCTTTGGTTGGCCCGAGGCTATAGTAGAAGACACTTGCCCAAGGTGCTATGCAGTGGGACTGAACCCGCAACCATGTGGTTCATAAGCAAGTTACTTACCACGCAGCCACTCCTACGTCTGTATATATATATGGAACAAATAATTCACAAGAAAATTTTTGTGAAGATATTATTGACTCTATTATTATCTAGTGTAACAATTTAAAAATGATAATAACAGAATCAATAATATACACATAAATTAGTAAGCACGTGTGTGCACACACACAGTATGTATATAAACTATATATGTATGTATGTATGTATGTATATGCATGTATGTGTTTATGTATACATGCATGTACTAGTATGTGTGTGTATCTGTATGTGTATGTGTGTATGTGTATATATATGTATACATATATAATGTTAGAATTGTATCATAATTTATTATAATTTATTAATATTTTCTAACCTTGTTTTGCTGCCTTTATTTTACTTTATTTTATTTTTTTGGTGAATATACATAATTATACATCATTTGTTAAAAGCACACTTTCATAATATCATGTCATTAAAACTAGGCTGGACTGAATCAAAGACAAACTTTTACAAGAATTTTCGCAAGGGAAACAAAAGAACTTTCTCTCTGTCTCACCAAAAGTGCTCTATATTCTTTAAACTGGAGGCATTTAAGTGTTTGAGTTTGAAATCTCAATCATAGGACAGCATGACTTTCAATAAAAATCAAATAACTTCGGTTAGAACTGGTGTTTTGATCTGTTTTCTTTGAGCTATATTTATGATACATCTGCTAAATGAAATTTGTCTGACCTTTTAAGTCTGCTAATGGAATTCCCATGTCTTGAAGTCTGAAGATGGGGATAGCTCCAGTTATAAACGGCATTTTTATTCATTTCATTTGTACCATAATAAAGTCTGCTTAACGAAATGGAAGTTCTGCATAACAAAATTGTTAAATTTGCTGATGGTGGCTCCTGGTCTTGAAGTCTTGATGAGAATAACTCAAGTTAGGAATGGTATTTTTACCAATTAAATTCGTGCCATAATAAAGTCTGCTTAAAGGAATGTAATTTCTGCTTAATGAAATTAGTCTGGAATTGATAAAATTTGCTGATGGAGTCCCCCTGTCTTGAAGTCTGAAATCTCAGATAACTCAAATTAGGAATGGAATTTTTACCAAATAAATCTGTATTGGAATAAAGTCTGCTGAAAGAAATATCAGATCTGTATAATGAAATTTTAGTAGAACATTAAATTCACTGATGGAATTCCAAAGTTTCGAATTTTGATATATGAAGAAAATACAGATAATTTGAGGTAGAAATGGTAGTTTTATCAATTATGCTTGTCATAATAAAGACTGCTCAAAAAAATGTAAGGTTTGCTTAAAGGAATTTGTCTGAAGTTGTTTAAATTTGTTGATGGACTCCATGCTTTGAAGTCTAAATATGGAGTTAGCTCTTGCTAGAAATGGAATTTTTACTGATTTAATTTGTGCTATGATAAACTCTCCTTAAAGAAATGTATATGGAACTAACTGAAAACAGCATGTTTAATAAAACTTTTGGGATATAAAAAATATGAAGGATGGAAGAAGTAAAAAAGGGTCAGAGGGAATAAACAAACTTGTTGGGGTTTAAAATGGTTCGTTAAAGCAAGACCTGTGGTGTTGTAAGTCACTGGAAATTTGAATTAAACGAAATTGGCAGCAAAAGACATCCATTCAGCTGTTGTCAGAGATTAGTCTTGGATTATAGTTCTGCAAGGCATTGGATTAGCTTGTTATGATCAGTTTTTGTGAGTCATCCAGCATGCTAGATATAGCAGTTAAAGTTCTGTGAAGTCTTAAACACAGACACACTCGCTCATGTAATGTAGTAGTTTGATATGTCTAAGAAAATTGAATGCTTATGACTTTAACCTTAGGTGACTGCTTGAATGAGGATGGCCTAGGGCTAAACAATCACAAAAACATAACAGCAACAACAAGAGCAATAACAAAACTGGGGAGTTGAACATGAAAACTATAACATTTATAGACATGTATAGTTTCAAAGTAAATATCCATCTTTAGTGTTTCCATATTTATTTTTTCCACCAGAGAACACAACCATTTCTCTCCCCAAAGGATTTTAGTTTCAGGAATATTGGTGGCCCCTTTAAAGATGGTGGGATTTAAAATTTATAGAAAATACTTTAAACAGAAAAAAAAAATTACACACCTGTATTCTATGCATCTTTTTCTTTATTCTTTAATCTCACCAAATATTATGACGAGATAATTATCTCCCTTGTATTAACTGTCCACAAGGGGGACACCATGACTTTGAAGGATGTTGTTGCAGAAGAGAGGGGAGGGGGAAACTTTTGTCAAATGATTTACCAGTTTCTTAACCTCACCCAATAAATGCAGCTTCTGTGGGATGGAAGGTGGGGGTGGATATGGGGGTGAAACTGATGAAATTGCTGATCATTAAAATTTTAATGGGTATAGTTCTTTGAAAAGAAGTGGTAAAAAAAATGTACAGGGAAGATTTTTTTTTCTTTTTTTTTTTTAGTTAATTTTCTTTTCCATCCTATGATGGAGATTTTTCAAAGATGGAATCATTAAATTCTTCCAGCTGAAATTATTGGACAAATTACCAATATATATTATATATATATATATATATATATTATTTGATAAACGATGTTTTTATGTGCTACAATTAGTTTCATGCGATGAAAGCATCTCAGACAGTATTTTTTAACACATCTGGTGCCTTAGCACAATCTTCAGGCAATGTCCACATGGTATAACAAAGTAAAAATAGGATGAAAGAATAGACAAGAAAAGGTGAGAAAGAAGTAGATATAAAAGCTGGACTTGTTTTTTCTTCCATCCCATTGTCTTATTTTTAGCCTGTTATGCCATGGGAGAATTGCCTGAGGATTGTGCTAAGGCACTAGATGTATTAAAAATTACTGTCTGAGATGCTTTTATCACATGAAACTTATACTAGCACATATAGGAACATATATTGTGCTTATTAAGTAATATCTCTCACCAGACGAAGTACTTTTTTTGCTGATCTTACCATCACGGAACAGAACACTATAAATATATATCTATGTATATATCATATATGTCTGTATGTATGTGTATATGTATATATATATATCCAACAGGAACTACAACCAGTCTCTAGGCTGGCTGTAGTCCCCATATCACCTGCTTTGCTTTCAATGGATCAAAAAATTATAAAAAAAAAAGAAAAGAAAAAATTGCCTTTTCACTATTCTTATTTGCATTTTGTACAAAAAAATCTTTATTTTTCATAAATGCTTTTTTTAAAATTCATCTACTGTTTGTTGTATTTATTTCTTTATTGCTGAAAGGGGGTTAAACATAGAGGGGACAAACAAGGACAGACAAAAGGATTAAGTCAATTACATTGATCCCAGTGTGTAACTGGTACTTATTTAATCGACCCCAAAAGGATGAAACGCAAAGTTGACCTCAGCGGAATTTGAACTCAGAATGTAGTGGCAGATGAAATACCGCTAAGCATTTTGCCTGGCATGCTAACAATTCTGCCAGCTCGCCACCTTAACCAGCTCACCTTTTTGTTGTTGTTGTTATTATTATTATTATTATTATTATTATTATTATTATTATTATTATTATTATTATTATTATTAAGGCAGTGAGCTGGCAGAATCGTTAGCACACTGGGCAAAATGCTTAGCAGTATTTTGTCTGTCTTTATGTTCTGAGTTCAATTTCTGCCGGGATCAACATTGCTTTTCATTCTTTCAGTGTCGATAAATTAAGTACCAGTTGCATACTGGGGTCGACAGAATTATTGCCCTTGTGGCAAAATTTGAAGCCATTATTATTCTTTCATTTATGTTGCTTTGTTTTATATGAGTTGTTCTGAGTCTCACCCTGAAACCTCAGCAGCAAGTTGGTTATTTCAGTGGCTGTTATTTATGAGCAGCAACGATATATTCCATAGAAAGGACATCAAATATCTGCTAGAAATAGCAACCAAATCACACCCTCAAGTAGGAAAAATATTCCATTGTAGAGAAAGAATCACGTCTGGAGAGTCTCTGGTGCATTTGTCATTGTAGATGGGAGACAGAGAGAGAGATATAGCAGTGGTAGTAGTGGAAGATGTTGCATTAGTTGTTGTTGTTGTTGACATGGCCAAATTGAAGTCTATGGTAGGATGCCCTTCCTGTCACCAACCCTCAATAGTTTCCAAATAAGGTAATATTTTGCCATGACCAGAATATGATTGAAAGCACATTAAAAACTTGTATGACACAGACACTCATTTCCAACCATCATGTGATGCAAGAATTATGAATAACATGAGGACAAGATAACAAGACAAAAAGTGTATTAGGTTTACGCTCTGGAGAAATGGAAAGAAAAGTCTTTTATGTTTTAAACATATGTTGTTCTACAGAAAAAAATAGACAAAGAGAGTAAAAATATGGAGAGAGAACAGGCAGATAGTTACGGCATGTGTGTGTGTATATATATATATATATATATATATATATATGTGGTGTGTGTGTGTGTATATATGTATATATATATATATACATGCATATATATATATACACGAATACATACATACATATATATATACATGCATACATACACATATACATGCATACATACACACATATATATATACATACACACACACATACACAAGGTTTTGCAGGTAAATTGAGACAACTTCTATGCTGCATAAAACTGGTTATAAGTACTAAAATAATAGAAGTCTACAGATATAATTTTAATCTAACATTTATTACAACAAAAACATTTATCACTCAGTATGGCCCTCCTTTTGAGCAATTACTGCCTCCACGTGAGAACAAAATTGTTTTTGGCAGCTGTTGCAACCTCTGCCCTTTTGATTTTGTGTGTTGTACACATGAGGCAGGTCTTCAAATTGTTGACACTTGAGTGTGGTGAAGCATTGGTCCTTCCTTGAAGTATGCTCCATAAAAAGTAACCGAGAAGGTTGAGATCTGGGCTATTACTGGGCCAGATGCTGGCCCTCACAAAAAATGGCACCTTCTCACCTTGGTGAGTGGCTGTGTGGTAAGTAGCTTGCTTACCAACCACATGGTTCCGGATTCATTCCCACTGCATGGCACCTTGGGCAAGTGTCTTCACCTATAGCCTACTGTGTTGCTTTTGACCCATGGCATGGTGAAGAATCCTTGATAAGCACCACATTGTCAAGCCCAAACTTTTGCTCTGTCCAAGGTAACAGAGAGTTTTTCAGGTTGTCCAGATACTCCTTTGTGCCGATCTTCAAGACAGACTCAATGAAGTGTGGATCCATGACACTTCCATCATTTGCCACTGCTCCAAATACAATCACAGAGGCATGGTTCTTAGTCTCAAACACAGTGGGGACGTCAGAAGGGTTGTATGCAGTCACTCAAGAATTTCTGCAATTCACTCCAGTGTCCACGGTGAACTTCTCATCCACAAACACATGAGTTTTTCCTGCACTCTGATGCTTGATGAATGACAGAAGCTTTGGGCATCTCTTATCTCTGATTGCTTTGGCCTTGACTGTTAGGAGGTGACAACAATGACAAACATGGCTAAGCATGCCAAGGTTCCTGTTCATAGCTCTGGACACCATGGATAAGGACACATTGCATTTTTTTGCAAGAGTTGTCATGGATGTGGATGGGTTCAATTGAGTGTTTGAGGCCAACAGAAAAATTTGGATTGTGCTTGCAATCACTTCAAGTCTTGTGTTCTTTTCAATCAATCTTTCTCGCTTCTTTTACACACGATGATAAACTGTTGTTTTTCGAAGTTTCATCAACTTAACAATTTTATTGGCAGTGTGCCTGGTGCATGCCAAAACAACCAATGACAGAACAATTCTCTTATTCCATGACTTTCTGTTGTCGAATAAGTTCACTATTTACCTGAAAAATAAAAAGGAGGATTAGATTTTCAAGCAAGCAAGGTTTCGTCAAAAAATGAAATGTTAAACCTAGTAACTTAATTCCTTAAAATTGATATCAATTTATCTGTTAGACCCCGGATATAAATATATATATATATTTTTATTTTATTTATGCGCCCTTTTCAAGCCTAGCCAGGCTCATGGGCCCGGTTTCCCAGTTTCTGTGGCATATGTGTTCCCCCCAGCTGGACAGGACGCCAGTCCATCGCAGCATTACTCAAGAAACAGGAAGGAAGAGTGAGAGAAAGTTGGGGCGAAAGAGTACAGCAGGGATTGCCACCACCTCTTGCCAGAGCCTCGTAGAGCTTTAGGTGTTTTCGCTCAATAAACACACACAACGCCCGGTCTGGGAATCAAAACCGTGATCCTCTGACCATGAGTCTGCTGCTCTAACCACTGGGCCATAGCACCTATAATATATATATATATATATATATATATATATATATATATATATATAACATTATTGGTGATTGAAGAAATGGAGCTGAACGCAGATTGAACAGAAATCGTTTTATTTCATTCTACACGTGTTTCGAAAGGCACAAATTACCAAAATCCGATTGAATAATGGGACCATATTGTGTCTTTCTCTCAGGAAGAAGAAAAAAGGGAAATCCGTTGGAAAAACAGAACAGAGGAGCACAGTTCGATTTGTTTTTTGCTCCGCCTCTGTTCTGTTTTTCCAACGGATTTCCCTTTTTTCTTCCTGAAGAGAAAGACACAATATGGTCCCATTATTCAATCGGATTTTGGTAATTTGTGCCTTTCGAAACACGTGTAGAATGAAATAAAACGATTTCTGTTCAATCTGCGTTCAGCTCCATTTCTTCAATTCACCAATAATGTTTTAATTTCAATTATCCGCACCAACGCACGGTTGCAACGCCAGATGGTTGTACCTCCAACCGTGCTGTTTACTGCTGTGATTTTTGCTACTAAGGTATCGGTTAAACTTTTGATTAATCTACTACAAGATTATTCATCTTTCTATTTCACATAATATATATATTATATATATATATATATATATATAATATATATGATATATATATATGTATATATATATATATAATATATATATATATATATAATATGTATATATATATATATATATATTATATATATATATATATATATATATATATACACAACACACACACTTTAAAAAGGGACTCCTAGAAAATTCAAAGTACTTGAAAACAATCCACACAGGCAGAGAGGAAAGATAACGAAAATCAATCAGTATCTGTCAACCATATATATATGTATATATATATATCATAGGCGCAGGAGTGGCTGTGTGGTAAGTAGCTTGCTTACCAACCACATGGTTCCGGATTCATTCCCACTGCATGGC